>NC_084627.1:42413741-42501241 GCF_033978795.1 Nerophis ophidion | reverse complement strand
AAAATGATTAAAAACTATTTTAAAGGGTAAAATCAATTAAAACAATAAGTTAAAAAACAAAGTGGATAAAAAACACAGAGGACAACAGAGGACAGAGGACCACACAACTCACGTAGTGTTAAAAGCCGAAGAATAAAAGTGGGTCTTAAGACGAGATATATATATATATATATATATATATATATATATATATATATATATATATATTCACGGTGGCAGAGGGGTTAGTGCGTCTGCCTCACATACGAAGTTCCTGCAGTCCTGGGTTCAAATCCAGGCTCGGGATCTTTCTGTGTGGAGTTTGCATGTTCTCCCCGTGAATGCGTGGGTTCCCTCCGGGTACTCCGGCTTCCTCCCACTTCCAAAGACATGCACCTGGGGATAGGTTGATTGGCAACACTAAATTGGCCCTAGTGTGTGAATGTGAGTGTGAATGTTGTCTGTCTATCTGTGTTGGCCCTGCGATGAGGTGGCGACTTGTCCAGGGTGTACCCTGCCTTCCGCCCGATTGTAGCTGAGATAGGCGCCAGCGCCCCCCGCGACCCCGAAAGGGAATAAGCGGTAGAAAATGGATGGATGGATGGATATATATATATATATATATATATATATATATATATATATATATATACATATATATATATAAACGTAGTAAGAGACACGATCACAACAAAATGTGAGATGTGCAATATTTACCGTATATATAAGGGGTGTCAAAAATAAAATGGCTCCAAGTGACTTTCCTGACTTGTTCAAGTTTCATTGGATAATCAATTCCGAATAAATGTAAAGAAAAAATCTACCTTTTTTTTTTTTACCAAATCTGTCCTGTCCAGCTACTTTAGATACATGTTTGGGTATAATTTTATCAAAAAAAAAAAAAAATTTGAAAATACACGATTTGATTCAGAATTGCGGCTGAAATGGACAGATTTTGGAGAAAATAATAAATAAATAAAACAGAATGTAGATTTTAGAGTTTAAAAAACATTATTAGGAATCGGTTAAGCATAAGGATCACGATTCATTCCAAATTGGATTTTTCGACACCCCTAAAAATAAAAAAATAAATACAAAAATACCACCATAATGACCAGCATTAAAATACAACATTGTTGTAGGCCTAAATATTCATTAAAAACAAGGCAAAAACAAGTGTATTTAATACTTTTGGCCACTGTAACATTACACCCAGTTTGAACAGTAACACTGTGTTTGAATATTGAATGAAGTGTTTCCTGGATGGCGCCCTGGTACCACTAGTGGCACACCTGCCACAGTTTGACAATACCTGGGCCATCACAAAACTAGACTCTTTTGCCTTAACATCCCTGTGAAGTGAATAAACCCCGAGTCGAGAAAGGTAGGAAACCTGACACCACGCAATGTTTTCACCACCTCCGGATAATACATTTCACTAGCAATTACTTTTATTTTTCAATTATTTCATTTCTAATTATTTGATATATTGCTGTTAAACGCTTCACACAGAACGCTTTAGGGCTCCGCATTCTAAAAAAAAAAAAATAATAATAATAAGCGTCTGCCTTTCAAAGAAGGGCCATCGGGCAAAACAGTGAACAACACAATGAAATTCTAATAATTATTGTTCCAGAGAAATAATTATTGCTCAGCCAAATAGCCGCTCTGGTGTTTGGTATTTAAATAACAAAGGATATTAGCGGGGTGTGTGCATGTGTGTGTGTGTGCGTGTGTGTGTGTGTGTGAGACTAACATGCGGGACAAAAGACATAGGACTGCATTATTGATGTGCACACAGCAATCAACAAGTTATTTTCCTCCCTGGCAGTGCATCCAGCATGAATAATGTTGTGTTATATATTGTTGTTTTCACTGTTAATGCCCCCGCCATTAAAAAGGCTCATCAAAACAGGTCTTATCATCATCTCTGTTATGATTCTTGCTGATCTCTCCCTGATCCGCTGACTCGTAAATACCAAGCGGTGTGAAGTGAAGGATTAGCAGGAAGAGTGTGTGACGCCGCTAATGTTGACACAAATGTGAGCTCCTGTTGTTTTTAAGCGCCGACATCAAACAAAAACAAGACGCCTGCATGCTCACTGATACGCCACTATTGCAAACAATATGCTACGATAAGTTTGTAATCTATTTTACACAACAAACATGACAGCTGTTAGACGCCAGCATAATAACAGATGTGCATACATGCTTAACATAC
Source organism: Nerophis ophidion (assembly GCF_033978795.1). Taxonomy (NCBI): domain Eukaryota; kingdom Metazoa; phylum Chordata; class Actinopteri; order Syngnathiformes; family Syngnathidae; genus Nerophis; species Nerophis ophidion. The sequence continues at coordinate 42,499,041 of NC_084627.1, read as the reverse complement.
AATTATACACAAGACATGTTAAAGAAAATCTCATGTCTTTAATCAAAATAAGTAAGTATATATAAATATACCTACTGGTGAACATAAATGTCTACTTCTGTCAGGTTTGTGTTTTAGTTTTTCCTGTGTGTGTTTTAGTATTTCCTGTTTGTTTCCCCTCAGCTGCCGCTGATTAGCACCTAGCCACACCTGGTGTCAATCAGCCCACTCCTATTTGTACCTGCTTTTGTCCGCCAGTCAGTGCTGGATTATTGTCTTGTCGATGTTGCTCTTGTCATTGCTACCTGTCTTGTCAATGCAGCATTGCGGCAAGCTACATTTGATAGCGTTTTTTAGCTTACTGCCTTTTGTTCCCTGCTTCCAATTTTGTTTTCGTATTACATGTACGACTTCTGTTTTCTGCTTGATACCTGCTAGCTTCCACGCTATGCCCCTTTTTGATTTTGCTTCCATGCTAAGGTCCAATTTATTTTCTAGCTCCCATGCTAGCTCTCTTAGTTTGTATCGCTTTTTGTTTGTACCCTTTGTTAGATTATGTCTTAGTGTCTTTATCAAATCATGTTTTCTCACTCCATGCCTGCCTCCATCTCTGCATCTTGGGGTTCGTCACCAACTAACCTTTGACAACTTCATCACTACAGAATGCCGCATATATTATAAATATACAAGACACAAAAGCAGTGAAGTTGTCACCTTGTGTATATGGTACATAAAAAGAAAACACAATGATTTTCAAATCATGCTTAACATACAATTATACACAAGACATGTTATAGAAAATCTCATGTCTTTAATCAAAATAAGTAAGTATATATAAATATACCTACTGGTGAACATAAATGTCTACTTCTGTCAGGTTTGTGTTTTAGTTTTTCCTGTGTGTGTTTTAGTATTTCCTGTTTGTTTCCCCTCAGCTGCAGCTGATTAGCACCTAGCCACACCTGGTGTCTATCAGCCCACTCCTATTTGTTCCTGCTTTTGTCCTCTAGTCAGTGCTGGATTATTGTGCGGTCGACGTCGCTCTTGTCATTGCTGCCTGTCTTGTCAATGCAGCGTTGCGGTAAGATACATTTGATAGCGTTTTTTAGCTAACTGCCTTTTGTTCCCTGCTTCAAATTTTGTTTTCATTTTACATGTACGACTTCTGTTTTCTGCTCGATACATGCTAGCTTCCACGCTAGGCCCATTTTTGATTTTGCTTCCATGCTAAGGTCCAATTTATTTTCTAGCTCCCATGCTAGCTCTCTTAGTTCGTATCGCTTTTTGTTTGTACCCTTTGTTAGATTATGTCTGAGTATCTTTATCAAATCATGTTTTCTCACTCCATGCCTGCCTCCATCTCTGCATCTTGGGGTTCGTCACCAACTAACCTTTGACAACTTCATCACTACAGAATGCCGCATATATTATAAATATACAAGACACAAAAGCAGTGAAGTTGTCACCTTGTGTATATAGTAAATAAAAAGAAAACACAATGATTTTCAAATCATTCTCAACTTATATTCAATTGAATAGACTGCCAAGACAAGATATTTTGTATTTTTTTTTGCAAATAATCATGAACTTAGAATGTAATGTCAGCAACACATTGCAAAAAAGGCATTTTTACCAGTGTGTTACATGGCCTTTCCTTTTAACGACACTCAGTAAAGGTTTGGGAACTGAGGAGACACATTTTTGGAGTGGAATTCTTTCCCATTCTTGCTTGATGTACAGCTTAAGTTGTTCAACAGTCTCCCTTCTCATATTTTAGCCTTCACACATTTTCAATGTGTGGACTACTGTCATGTCTTTTTTGATTGATTGATTGAAACTTTTATTAACAGATTGCACAGTACAGTACATATTTCGTACAATTGACCACTAAAGGGTAACACCCGAATACGTTTTTCAACTTGTTTAAGTCAGGGTCCACGTTAATCAATTCATGGTGACCATGTTTAGTTTTGGCTATGTTCTGTTTGGTTTTTGTGCACCCTTGTTTGTTTTAGTTTCCATGACGACTCCATTAGTTCCTTTTTGCAATAGTTTGTTTTGTCACCTTGGTTACTCATTGTGTTCAGCTGTCTCTGATTAGTGCTCGCCCGCTCACCTGCTTCCCAAGCATTAATCAGAGGCAGTATTTAAGCTCGTCTTTGCCAGTCAGTCGGCCTGGCGTCATTGTTCTTTTCATGCTCTGTCAATGCTAGTCCATGCTGTTCTTTTCAAGCTACAGTAAGTGTTGTTTGTTTTATATTCATAGTTTACGTTAAAGTGTTAGTTTCGTTTCCTAAGCCAAGTTGTGCCTCCGCTGTGAGCGTTTTTTGTTTGTACCTTTTTTAGTTAAATTTAAATCATGTTTATACCTGCACGCCAGGTCCCAGGTAGTCCGTCTGCTTTCCTGGGAGAACAACCCCGCAGCAAGCTGCTACCCCCCCACTATAACAACTACAGGCAGGCCAGTCTAGTACCCACACTCTTTTACTATGAAGCCACAATGTTGTAACACGTGGCTAGGTTCCGATTGAGGTATGTTGTTTCTTAACGGGTAAATACGTTGATGTCTCTTGTTTTCATGATAGCATTTAAACTAATGAGCTAGCATCAGTCTGCAGATGAGTTGATCGCAGTGCAGTTATCAGTCACGGATTTTTCTTCCATTTTAATTTAAACATTGGGTGTTTTGTTGTGATTATTGATAATACTGTTCATAACTATATCCCGAATTATTCTGTTGAATTTGGCTGCTTCCTGGAAAAAGCAAGAAATAGCGTACATCGAGACTATTGAATTCCGCGACCAGGTCATGTTTGCTGTTGAATTTTGACTCGTCATAGTTCGGCAAATGCAATCTCTGTTTTTACACGAATTAATATTCCTGTTTAAACGGAAATGTAAGCTACCATTGTTTACGTGTTTAATTTGAATGTCCTCATGCTTGCTGCTTAGAAGAAAAAAATGAAATAAACATCATTTAAAGTCACTACTTATTTGTACAGGAGGCACATAATGAAGTTGCTTTCAATGGGGAATTTGTTCAAGGCAAATATTTGAAATATTTTCCTTTGTGCACGTGCGAGCACATGCTCGGTAGCGGTGGGTTGCAAACATCGACAGAACACCGGCTGAGTCTGCAACTGGTGTGACGTCACGCACAAGCCGGGTGTCGTAATGTGGCACCGTTGGACTTTTTATGTTACTCGGTGTCCGGTAGGACTGGCGGGATTCTCTTGGTGCAAAAAAAAGTAGGGGCGTCAAAAAAATAAACAATTGGATTAATCACTATTCTTATTTCTAACAATTCTGAATTGATTACAAAAAAAAAAAAATCTATTTTTTTTTTTTTTTTTTTAGGATTAATTTTTTAATTTGTCCTGCCCAGCCACTCATATAGTGGGTTTCCAAAGTGCGGCCAGGGGGCCATTTGCGGCCCGCAGCTAATCGTTTACCGGCCCGCCACACATTCTGCAAAAATTGCAAAATTGCAAAAATAAAAAAATAAAGACATTTAAAAAAAGTGGAATGAGGTGAAATTTAATGAGAAAAAATGGCAATGTTGACACAAAGCTGCCATGCAGGCAGTTTTTTTTCCTTTTGTCTTTATTTTCTTTTTTTTCCATTGCTCGAAAAAAGAAAAAGGCCAAAAAAATCTATGTTATAATGAATTATTACTTAAAAATTATCACTTTAAATGTTTTATGTGGAAAAAATATTGCATATGTTGTGTGGTTGCCATATAAAAACGTCAACGTTTTGACAAAAGAGCATAAAACAAACAAAATAATAGTTCAAACTTAAAATCGATAGATATATCGAAGTTGATCTTGAAATTTAAGTGTTAAAAGCTAAAAAAAATAATAAAAAGGCATCAATTTATGAGTGGGAAACCTTTCGGATCTCAAATATATTTAGTAGGATTTTATTTATCTTTTCACTGTGATTACTCAAAAATATTAAATAATTAAAATTAATGGTGTCCTGCATTATTGATCTTCGAGGGCTTTAATTGCTAAATAAAGGAACTCTCCTGAAGGAATCGATAAAGTACTATTTATCTATGTATCTAAATACTGCATATTTCAGTTTTACTATGAAAAACAAAGTTGTCTTTGAAAGAAAAGGCATACAACCTCTTTACAAAGTTGTCTTTGAAAGAAAAGGCATACAACCTCTTTTTTTTTTTTTTACTTTATATCAACCTCAAGTAGATATTTATTGTAAGCATTGAATAAAAAAAAAAAATTATAATTTTACTTATTTTTAACATTTTAGTCCAGTCCCCAGGAGCCCTAAGGATGAAAAAAAAAAAATCCATATATTTTGTTATGGTTTGAAAATGAAAAATATCAAAATGGCCCCCGCATGCTTACATTTTTCCATGTGCGACCCTCTATGGAAAAAGTTTGGACACCCCTGATGTAGATGATCTAAATCTGCTGTACAGATTCACTTTAGAAAAGAGAAAGTGTTGGGTAATTTTCTTGGTGCCTTATTTGTATTTGAATTGATCAAATGTTTGGATATCATTTTATCAAGCAAAACTACTTTTCTTTTAAGTGATATATACATTTGTCACAAGAATGTATCTATTTTATGGAGGAATATAGTTAATCATAGAACTGGCACCCAATATTATTAAAACAGTATTGATTTTGAACGGAGAATCATTCTGCACTGCAAAAAGTCAGTGTTCATAAACAACAACAAAAAATACTAAAATGAAGGGTATTTTAGTTGAACTTAGCAAAATTATCTGCCAATAGAACGAAAAAATTTGGCTTGTCAGGAATTTCTAAAACAAGTATAATTAGCTAACCTCAATGAACCCCAAATTACCTTAGAAAAAGTACATACTTACTATTAATCTCATGTTCTGTGGTCACGTTTTGTTTTGTTATGTTCTGTTGGTTTAAGACTTTTTAGTTCCTGTTTAGCTCCACTGTTTTGTCACCATGACGACTGATTAGTTTACCTGTACTCATTTGGACTCACGCACCTGATTTGTTTAGGACTCACACACCTGTGTTAATCATGTCACTATCATTTAAGCTTGTGGTTGCCAGGCAGTCGGGCTGGCGTCATTGTTGTTGCTCCATCCTCTGTTCACTCTGGTTATGTTTTGCTCTGCTCATTTCTTTCCAAGTAAGTTTTGTTTATTAATGTCACATTTAGCGAGTCTTTCGTTTCATATCCATAGTTTTGCCTTTGTGGTAGTTTTTGTTTTCTAGCCAAGTTTGTTCTGCGCTTTGTGCGCGCCTTTAGTTTGAACATTTTTTTTATAGAATAAATTAAAATATGTCTTTACCTTCACGCCATGTCCCGTCACCTTCCTTTGCATTCTGGGAAAACATTTTGACAAACGTTTTGACAAATAAGTTTACTACTATATGAGTACGTATTTTCTATTGTTTTATTGAAAATATAACAGCAGTGTCCATTTGGCTGTCATCCGTTTTAATATGAGACACAATTGTGTCAAAGCCATGATTTTTTTTTTCATGCTTTAAATAAGAAATTATTGCTTCAAAAAAGTAGTTTTATACTTGTGAGTGTTGACGACACAGCTTTGCAACAGTTGATATTTTAGTTTCAAGCTTGTTTTACTCAATACAGGTCATAAAATCTAAGCTACAAGCCGTAATATCTTAATGAGATAATTTAGGACAAAAACCCTTAAAACAAGTAAAACACTCTAACATAATATCTGCTTAGTGAGAAGAATGATCTTATCAGACAGAAAATAAGCACATATCACCCTTATTTGAGATATTTAATCTTACTTAGATTTCAGTTTTTGCAGTGTGAATGGAATCGTTACCCCAAAGAATAGAAAGGATTGAAAGATTCACGGCCCTATGTAAAAGTAGTAGATTGGGTGGCCATCCCTACTGATAGAGAGAGCAACTCTTAGATAGCAACATTTTTGTCTTTTTTCTCAAACTGAACCTTTTATCGATGTGTTTGAATATTCGTCTGAAATTGGCATTTCTAACATTTGTGTAACGACCTGGTCGCATCGTGGTGCGGATTTCGTTCTCCCAGGGATGCAGACGGGCTTCGGACACAGCGTGCAGGTAGGAAAAATGATTTATTAAGAAATAAATCAGACTTTGTTAAAACTAAGAGCTAGCATGGGAGCTAGAAAACAAAAGGGCCTAGTGTGGAAGCTAGCAGGTAGCGAGCAGGAAAACAGAAGTTGTATGAAAACAAATTAGGAAGCAAACCTGACTGACTGGAGAAGGCAGGCTTAAATAATGACAGTAATCACAAAACAGATGCACGTCCGGAAACGGCGGCAGGTGAAAATAATGAGTAACTATGGAAACCAACTGAGAATCGTCAAACTGAACCTTTTATCGATGTGTATGAATATTTTTCTGAAATTGGCATTTTTAACATTTGTGTAACGACCTGGTCGCATCGTGGTGCGGGTTTCGTTCTCCCAGGGATGCAGACGGGCTTCGGACACAGCGTGCAGGTAGGAAAAATTATTTATTAAGAAATAAATCAGACTTTGACAAAACTAAAGGAGCTAGCATGGGAGCTAGAAAACAAAAGGGCCTAGCGTGGAAACTAGCAGGTAGCGAGCAGGAAAACAGAAGTCGTATGAAAACAAATTAGGAAGCAAGACTAACTGACTGGAGAAGGCAGGCTTAAATAATGACAGTAATCACAAAACAGGTGCACGTCCGGAAATGGCGGCAGGTGAAAATAATGAGTAACTATGGAAACCAACTAAGAATCGTCAAACTGAACCTTTTATCGATGTGTATGAATATTTTTCTGAAATTGGCATTTTTAACATTTGCGTAACCACCTGGTCGTATCGTGGTGCGGATTTCGTTATCCCAGGGATGCAGACGGGCTTCGGACACAGCGTGCAGGTAGGAAAAATGATTTATTAAGAGATAAATCAGACTTTGACAAAACTAAAAGAGCTAGCATGGGAGCTAGAAAACAAATGGGCTTAAATAATGACAGTAATCACAAAACAGGTGCACGTCCGGAAACGGCGGCAGGTGAAAATAATGAGTAACTATTGAAACCAACTGAGAGGTGCACAAACAGGAACCGAAGGATTCCAAAACCAACAGAAAACACAAAAAGATCCGGGCAGCGGATCATAACAATTTGGAGATTTAAAAGCTCCCAAATTACAAATATTACAAGTTTCTATACTATTTGATCTAAGAGGAGTCTAGAACAAGTTTCCAACTCCCCCCAAGGAAAAACAAAAACATTTTATGAACAGAACATAGATGAGTATTTTAATTCCACTTGCCCTGATCTGGCCTAGGTGCCCTATATTTGACTCCTAAAATACCCTTCCTTGAACAGCTTTCACTCTAAAACATGGATTAAACAAATCATAGCTGAGAGCATAAATATGTTTGTGTCTTTTTTTTGTATCAAATCCTGGCTGCCCATTTACGCTCACGGTGCGCTAAGTAAGACTGGCAGAGTGAAACATTGACAGATGGCATATTTGGGCTTCTTTAAGTGCTGGGGCACAGTTTGGGTGCTCTTCTGTCACCGGGCGGACTTTGGTTAAGGATGAACGCTGCACTCAGTGGTTTTTATTTCAATCCCAGTTAGCCTTCAAACACCACCAACATGTCCACGTCTTCATCCAAGTCATAAACACACACAATAAACCAAAACATATGTGGTCCATTAACACGGTCCCCAGATGTTGCAGCACAAATCCCAGATGTTCTCCCATTCTGATTGGCCCGGAGGTCTAATCATGACAGAAAAACTAAGGATGGAATACTTCCACTATGCCAGTGTTTGTCAGAAGAACATCTCACAGTTTTGTGGGCATTCGTGATACAAACAATACTCTTGATTTTGTTTGTTTCTAGTAGTTATATATAGGAGGAGGTGTTTCCGTCTGTGCTTAAAAGAGAAACTGTTTATTATATATCACCCAGACCTGTCATCCCTCAACAGGCACAGTGAAATTATATCAGCATGCCGTCACAGACGGAAACACCTCCTAGGTAACACATGAGCCAATCACCACGCCCTTACGCCTGCCTGTACCTACCCACTCGGTGCCCTATATAATCCATGGTATGTGAATGCTTCCATTAAAATCACCTGACGATTGAGGGAACCCCTCATGAAACAGTTCTGTAGAGATGAAGTAAATAAATAAATAAATAAATGGGTTGTACTTGTATAGCGCTTTTCTACCTTCAAGGTACTCAAAGCGCTTTGACACTACTTCCACATTTACCCATTCACACACACATTCACACACTGATGGAGGGAGCTGCCATGCAAGGCGCCAACCAGCACCCATCACGAGCAAGGGTGAAGTGTCTTGCTCAGGACACAACGGACGTGACGAGGTTGGTACTAGGTGGGATTTGAACCAGGGACCCTAGTCTTGTGATTTTTCCCACACCTACATACATATATATATATATATATATATATATATATATATATATATATATGTATATATATATATATATATATATATATATAGGAGGAGGAGTTTCCGTCTGTGCTTAAAAGAGAAAATGTTTATTATATATCACACAGACCTGTCATCCCTCAACAGGCGCAGTGAAATTATATCAGCATGCCGTCACAGACGGAAACACCTCCTAGGTAACACATGAGCCAATCACCACGCCCCTACGCCTGCCTATACCTACCTACTCTGTGCCCTATATAAACCATGGTATGTGAATGCTTCCATTAAAATCTCTTGAAGATTGAGGGAACCCCTCATGAAACAGTTCTGTAGAGATGAAGTAGTCTTGTGATTTTTCCCACACATATATATATATATACATACATACACACATACTTATGTATTATATTTTTACATATATTCTTAATTGTATAATCAACTAGTTAACTATTGCATTTTAGTGTGATAGTCGCCACATTCTGATGCTTATTCTCTCTCTTTGGACTAGAGTTTGAGTACCAGCTCTCTGGTTAACATTTGAATAACAAACTTGTTTTTTCATCCTTTTCACGGTGGCGACACGCACATGATAACACAAGTAACATAGAAAAGTGCACACGGGGAGCATGTGAGGTAAAAATAAATCCATGATTTAAAATGTTCTTTTACAGATGATCCTCTGGCTGTCTGATCTCTTAATGAACGGGAATGATTTAGACTGAGCTCCTACTTCCTCTCACGGATCCTGACCTGTCTGTTCAGTTGCATTTGGTATATAAAGCAGTAATACATGATCACACAGGATACACCGAGGCATGCTATCATTAGATTGAATAACTGAGTGTGATGAGTGTGAGTAGTAGCGACAACTTGTTGAATAAACCCAATTTACCATCGCTCTTTCGTGGATTTTAGCTCATTGGCTAGCACTGCGGAATTGAGCTCTCAACCTGTGGGGACAGAATTGAAGTGACTCTGCCTCACAGGATGTTGAAGTTGTACTTTTCTATCTGTGCAAAGAGACAACTGGCAATCTTGGATTGTGAGTCGTCTCGTATCAGTGTTTGTGTCCAGACTGCCAAGGGTGAACATCGAGTGCCGTGATGCAGACAAAGCAGAGACAGGGCGATACCGCGAGTCTCAGCACATTTGCATTTCATGATTAGTCATATATTGTGTCTAACTGGGGCTGCTGAGATTACTTCGCTTCCTTCAGAGGCAACCCCAGTGATGTAACCAGGGACCTCCCAAATAAATAGAGGAGCATGTAGGCTGTGCCTTAGAGTAGTGGTTCTCAAATGGGGGTGTTTGAAGGTATGCCAAGGGGTACGTGAGATTTTTCAAAAGTATTCTAAAAATAGCAACAATTCAAAAATCCTTTATAAATATATTTATTGAATAATATTTAAACAAAATATGAATGTAAGTTCATAAACTTTGAAAAGAAATGCAACAATGCAATAGTCAGTGTTGACAGCTAGATTTTTTTGTGGACATGTTCCATAAATATTGATGTTAAAGATTTATTTTTTTGTGAAGAAATGTTTAGAATTAAGTTAATGAATCCCGATGGATCTCTATTACAATCCCCAAAGAGGATTACTTTTATATGTAGAAATATTTACTCATAATAGAATCACTAGTTTATTTTTCAACAAGTTTTTAGTTATTTTTATATATTTTTGTCCAAATAGTTCAAGAAAGACCACTACAAATGAGCAATATTTCGTTATACAATTTAATAAGTCAGAAACTGATGACAAAGTGCTGTATTTTACTTCTTTATCTCTTTTTTCCAACCGCAAATGCTTTGCTCTGATTAGGGGGTACTTGAATTAAAAAAAATGTTCACGTGGGGTACATCACTGAAAAAAGGTTGAGAACCACTGCCTTAGAGCGTAGCTTGGATCTGTAACTAAGTGTACAGCCCAAAATGTCTCTCCTCATTGAGCCACATTGAACTCTGTCCCTGCATGATTCCTTGCTTCTTGTCTGTTTAATAGATGTCATCAGTGTTTGAACCTGAAAGTCAACGTTTTATAAGTCCCTGAATTGTACGTGAAACATAAAGTTAATCCGTGAAGAAGAGAGGAAGGATTAAAGTTAAAGTTAAAGTAGCAATGATTGTTACACACACATACAGGTGTGGTGAAATGTGTCCTCTGCATTTGACCCATCCTCCTTGTTCACCCCCTGGGAGGTGAGGGGAGCAGTGAGCACTGACGGTGGCCGCACTCGGGAATCATTTTGGTGATTTGACCCCCAATTCCAACCCTTGATACTGAGTGCCAAGCAGGGAGGTCATAATCTTTGGTATGACTCGGTTTGAACTCACAACCTAACCACTACAACACTGAATAGGTAGGAAGTCAGTGATTGCATTGATTAATCATATAATTTATTTTTGAATACGTCGATTATCAACCAATGTTAATATGTATGCTAGTAAACGTTTTGAAACAGCTTTCATTTTACATCTGGATGTGATGTCATAAGAGTTAATGTGCTATCCAGGAGATGGCAAAAAGCCGCTGCCTGACCAGGGCTCAGAAAATCTGCAGAGACTTCTCCCACCCCCACCAAGGACTATTTTCACTGCTGGACTCTAGAAAGAGGTTCCGTAGCCTCTGTAGCAGAACCCCCAGGTTCTGTAACAGCTTCTTCCCTCAGGCCGTAAGACTCTTGAACGCATCATAATAATCCCCTCAATTCCCAACCAAAAAAGGATTAAAGGACTGGAATATAAAGACAACATAACATACATCCATAAATGTGCATGCATATGCATAAGTGCAATATATTTATCTGTACAGTAATTTATTTATCAATAGCTGCAACTTATTGCTTTTTTATCATGCACTACAAGCAGCTAATGCAACCTTCTTATCCGTACTGTAAAGTTCACATTTGAATGACGATAAAAGGAAGTGTAAGTCTAAAAGGAAGTCGAAACATAGACTGAGGAGCGAACATAGTGAAACACTTTGAAGGCTGCAATTGATTTTTCAAGTAAAATGAAGTCAAACAGAAGAAAAGTATGGCATTAGAACAGGGGTGACCAACGCGGTGCCCGCGGGCACCAGGTAGCCCGTAAGGACCAGATGAGTCGCCCGCTGGCCTGTTCTAAAAATAGCTCAAATAGCAGCACTTACCAGTGAGCTGCCTCTATTTTTTTTAATTTTATTCATTTACTAGCAAGCTGGTGTCGCTTTGCTCAACATTTTTAATTCTAAGAAAGACAAAACTCAAACAGAATTGGAAAATCCAAGAAAATATTTTATTGACTTGGTCTTCACTTGTTTAAATAAATTCATTAATTTTTTTACATTGCTTCTTATAACTTTCAGAAAGACAATTTTAGAGAAAAAATACAACCTTAAAAATGATTTTAGGATTTTTAAACACATATACCTTTTTACCTTTTAAATTCCTTCCTCTTCTTATCTGACGATTTTAAATCAATGTTCAAGTACATTTATTGTTTTTATTGTAAAGAATAATAAATACATTTTGATTTAATTCTTCATTTTAGCTTCTGTTTTTTCAACAAAGAATATTTGTGAAATATTTCTTCAAACTTATTATGATTAAAATTCAAAAAAATTATTCTGGCATATCTAAAAAAATCTGTAGAATCCAATTTAAATCTTATTTCAAAGTCTTTTGAATTCATTTAAACATTTTTGTTCTGGAAAATGTAGACGAAATAATGATTTGTCTTTGTTAGAAATATAGCTTGGTCCAATTTGTTATATATTCTAACAAAGTGCAGATTGGATTTTAACCTATTTAAAACATGTCATCAAAATTCTAAAATTAATCTTAATCGGGAAAAATTACCAATGATGTTCCATAAATTCTTTTTTTAATTGTTTCTAAAAGATTCGAATTAGCTAGTTTTTCTCTTCATTTTTTTCGGTTGAATTTTGAATTTTAAAGAGTCGAAATCGAAGATAAACTATGTTTCAAAATTTAATTTTCATTTTTTTTCCTGTTTTCTCCTCTTTTAAACCGTTCAATTAAGTGTTTTTTTCATCATTTATTCTCTACAAAAAAACTTTCCGTAAAAGGAAAAAAAATGTACGATGGAATCACAGACAGAAATACCACATATATATATATATTTATTAATTAATTAATTTATTTATTTGATTATTGTTTTATTTATTAAAGGTAAATTGAGCAAAATGGCCATTTCTGGCAATTTATTTAAGTGTGTATCAAACTGGTAGCCCTTCGCATTAATCAGTACCCAAGAAGTAGCTCTTGGTTTCAAAAAGGTTGGTGACCCCTGCGCTAGAAGGTTTTGGACGGAAGCAGAAGCAGGCGAAACATGTCGTTGGTAATCATATGTGTGGATGGATGTAGGTCAAATGAGCATCACGTCACTTAACTGCTGCGGCGAGTGATTTCCTAGCTGTGCATTTACAAAATGACTCCATTTAAGTCTGTGCATTAAATCCTTCAAGTGAAGCTTTAACTTATAGCGTGACACGAGACTCGCGGTGATTACTTCCAATAATACACACTTATAACAGGATCAGATTATGCTAACTTTCTATGCAAAGGTTTGCAGGGTTTTATGGCTGGCTGAAACATTTAGTAATTGTACAATTTATACTATATAATGTCATAACAAAACTTTATTGGCCTCATTTAGCACATGTTACTGTTTCTGCAGCATTGTGAAAGATACTCTACCTAAATGATATTTGTTCAGTATCTAATAAATTGAAATGTATTATGTTTGCAGATGATACAAATGTATATTGTTCAGGAGAAGACTTGAAGGAAGTGTTGAGGATAATGGAGGTTGAGTTAATTCAACTAAAAAAATGGTTTGATATTAATAAGTTATCATTAAATGATAAGAAAACTAAATTTATGGTGTTTAGTGGTGCAAGGACAAATTGTGAAGCAAAATTAAAGTTAAATCATGTGGAAATTGATAGAGTATATGAAAGTAAATTCTTGGGAATAATAATTGATCATAAACTGTGTTGGAAACCGCATATTGAATATATAAAAGGAAAAATATCCAAATCTATTGCTATTCTTTATAAAGTAAGACACATGCTGAATAAGACATGCCTGCATATGTTGTATTATTCTTTTATTTTTCCATATTTAACGTATTGTGTTGAAATTTGGGGAAATGTTTGTAAAACAAACATAGACCCAATAATAAAACTTCAAAAAAGGGTCATTAGAATAATACACAAAGTGTGCTACTATGAACATACCAATCCATTATTTATAAGTTCAAATGTATTAAAATTTTCAGACATTGTGTTTTTAAAAACAATGGAAATTATGTTTCGAGTACAAAATAACAGCCTTCCAGCTTGTATTCTCAGGCTATTTCATTTAAGAGGAGAAAACTATAATTTACGGGGATATCGATTTTTGAAATAGGTAAAGCGAGAACAAATATAAAATACAAATGTATTACAGTTTTAGGAGTTAAATGGTGGAACAAGCTCAGTGATGAGCTGAAGACATGCACTTCTTTGGTAAGGTTTAAGAAAACATTGAAAGGTGAAATAATTGAAAATGATAAAATATAGTCACAATTACTTTCATCCCATTGATTTTTGATTTATTTATTTTTTTATGTTGATGTTCCAGGCAATGTAATTTTCTGTGAAGGTATAGGATAGGCAAATATAAGCTTTGGCTTCAGCCTATTCCTTTTTTGGTCACTCTTTTTCTTTTCTTTCGTGTGTAAATGTGCATTATTGTATACATATAACATGTACTGTAAAACTGATCACACACAATGGTTGATTCATTTGATTTGATTGATTATATGACCGAAATAAACTTATTTCATTCATTCATTCATATGACACACACTGCACAATATGACATCCTTACAAATGATCAACCTTTATAGGCAATTAATGACCCATTTATGATCTTATTTAATCCAACCCCTTTTCATACCATAGCAACAGTATTCCATTTCCTTGTTCTCTATAACAGAACAGTGAATACATGAATAATAAATTAATAACATATCATCGTAAGTGTGGAGAGGCGGAGCCGGCGAACGAGCAGCGGGGCAGGGCACGCTAGAGCCCGGCCCAAGATGGCGGCGAGGAGGCGGAGAATGCGGCGGAGCGGAGAGGCGTGGCGTGCCGGGAGCGACGGCGCAGTCAAGTGCAGGTGTGTGGATCGAGCACCGGTACACAATTAACATTTCTCCTCACGCTGTATAAAAAGGAAAAAAGGAGGAGAGATCGGGGCAGAAGGAGGAGGAGAGCCCGCAGCAGCGACCGAGGAGCGAAAGCAAAGAGCAGACGAGGACGATGACGAGGACGGCGGCTGAAAAGCGGATCGTGAGCGAGCAGTAGAGAGGAGCAGCTGAAAAGCGATCCGACCTGAAGACAAAACAATTATTGCAAAATAAATGGGTTGTACTTGTATAGCGCTTTTCTACCTTCAAAGTACTCAAAGCGCTTTGACACTATTTCCGCATTTACCCATTCACACACACATTCACACACTGATGGAGGGAGCTGCCATGCAAGGCGCTAACCAGCACCCATCAGGAGCAAGGGTGAAGTGTCTTGCTCAGGACACAACGGACGTGACGAGGTTGGTACTAGGTGGGGATTGAACCAGGGACCCTCGGGTTGCGCACGGCCACTCTGCCACTGCGTCACTCAGCCCCAACAAAATAAAGAAGAGTCAAACCTGCTCAAAAGCAATGTCCTTCCTGGTTGGTCCATTGAACCCGCACAACGGCTTAAGACTGTCACAGTAAGTAAACAAATATTAAATACATGAATAAACTTTATCTCAAAAGAAAAAAAAAGGGTTCAAGATGTTCATTCTAATTCTTGCTGTGTGTACTTTGTGAACACTTGCAGATTGAACTGTCTCTTATTCTTGGCTGGCAGGTTATAGTTTGGTTTGTGCATCATTTTAGATGGTTGGTCATTGAATTTCAATTAGAGAATGAAGTCCACATTTGTAGTTATTTCCCCATATTTCTACAGAATAACTCAGATATGTAACATTAGGGAGTAGATCGAATATGAAGGGATTTTTCAGGCTTACTGAAGAAACATATTACTTTTTCATGAATGGTAAACAAGAGGTGGCTTAATATAATATAGTGGTATTAATATAATACTTAATATAGTACGTACGTGTGTAACTGCAGGCCAGTGCTTATCTTTCAAGTAAGGGGAGCTCATTTTCAGCTATATGGAAACACAGGTACAGTCTCAAATAACAAAATATTTAAAGATGCTTGATTTCACAAACAAAACATCACTCACGGGATGGTAAAATTCTCTACTGCAACTCGGAACAACAGAATGAAACTTAAAAAAATTCTCTGGCAGTGGGTTATAATTCAAGATTGCTGATTCGCTCATTTTGCTGTCAATCAAAAAGAGATTCCGCCTCTTTCCGCCTGTTTCAAATATATATATTTTTTTGTTCGTTAGCAAATCTAACTGGTAGTGTTTTGGCTCCATACCATATCCCTTTCAAGTGAGTGAGTCTACATTCGGTTTGAACTGAAATGAGGCAATGGTAGCAACCGTATTGTTTGGACTATAAGGCGCACTTAAAATCCTTTAATTTTCTCAAAACTCGACAGCGCACCTTATAACCTGGTGCGCCTAATGTATGGAATAATTTTGGTTGTGCTTGCCGCCCTCGAAGCTATTTTATTTGGTACATGGTGTAATGATAAGTGTGACCAGTAGATGGCAGTCACACATAAGAGATACGTGTAGACTGCAATATGACTTAAGTAAACAACACCAAAATTGTATATTGAAAATATAGAACATTACACACGGTGCTCAAAAATCTGTCAAAATGTTTTAATCGGACTTAGCTATGAAGCCACACCGTTTGATGGATTGTACTGTGCTTCAACAAAGGAGTTTTATTATGGTGTGTGTAGAAGGTGAGACATATCTGGTGTTTTGTTTCACAATATTATGCAAAGCAGCTTTTCTTACCTTATGGTACCTGCTGACCTGTATTTGGGATCTGCATAAGTCCTGAAAATTTGCGCACGTCCGCCTTTGCAGTCCGTGGCGACACAGTAGTCGATAAGCTTCTTCTTTTTCTCTATCTTCTTGTTAGGTGAATTTCATTCTCCACTCTTGCCATTTCTAATATAAAGTAGTGTAAAGTTCTTACTTATATCTGTCAGTAAACTCACCATGAAAGCACTAAAACATACCGGTGTAGTGAGTTTACATTATTGACCAAAATAACTTTAGTTATTAGAGAGTTTTTCACGGGACACATTTCAGGTGTTGTTGTTGCACTAGTGAGCCATGGATGAGAAGATGCTGCTCCGTTATTGATTGAAGTAAAGTCTGAACGTCATTAAAACAGTTAGCGCCATCTTTTGACACTTCTTCCACTCCCGTCCTTGCACGCTACACCGCTACAAAAAAGACGATAGGGAGAAGTAGCTGTCGAAGTGGAGGCACGTAAATAAGACCGCCCACAAAACGGCGCATCCTGAAGCGACTTGAAGATGATGTGTAAAACATCATCTATGCAACATTTTGAGCAAAGAAGCACCATTACATGTTATGTAGACCCCAAGGAAGTCTTTTACTTTTAGAAACTGCTTTAATACGATTTATAAGCCGGTGCACCTTTTGTATGAAAATAGACCTGACTAGACCCGCTCATAGGCAGTGTGGAGGCCTACTGGAATGAGATTTTCTTATTCAAACGGGGATAGCAAGTCCATTCTATGTGTCGTACTTGATCATTTTGCGATATTGCCATATTTTTGCTGAAATAATTTAGTAGAGAACATCGACGATAAAGTTTGCAACTTTTGGTCACTAATAAAAAAGCCTTGCCTTTACCTGAAGTAGCAGACGATGTGAGTGCTCCTCACATCTGAACATTGTTTATAATGCAGCAAGAGCTATTCGGACCGAGAAAGTGACCATTTCCCCATTAATTTGAGCGAGGATGAAAGATTCGTGGATGAGGAAATTTAGAGGGAAGGACTAGAAAAAAAAAAAAAAAGGCGATTGCCGTGAGAGCGATTCAGATGTTTTTAGACACATTTACTAGGATAATTCTGGGAAATCCCTTACCTGCTTATTGTGTTGCTAGTGTTTTAGTGAGTTAAATAGTACCTGATAGTCGGAGGTGTGTGGCCACGGGTGTGTTGACAGGTGTATTGAGGGAAGTCACGAAGCTGCAGCAGGACAGAAACTCCGCTTATCTCCGGTAAGAGGCGACCTATTACCACAATTTTCTCACCGAAAACTGCCAGTTGACATGTAGTCGGGATCCATGTTCGCTTGACCGCTCTGATCCAAAGTAAAGCTTCACCTCCGGGAATTTTAAACAAGGAAACACCGTGTGTTTGTGTGGCTAAAGGCTAAATGCTTCCCACCTCCATCTTTCTACTTTGATTTCTCCATTATTAATTGAACAAATTGCAAAAGATTCAGCAACACAGATGTCCAAAATACTGTGTAATTATGCGATGAAAAGAGACGACTTTTAGCCGTAAGTGTTGCCGGGCTAATATGTCCCCTCCAACCAATAACGTCACAAACACGCGTCATCATTCCGCGACGTTTTCAACAGGAAACTCCGCGGGAAATTTAAAATTGTAATTTAGTAAACTAAAAAGGCCGTATTGGCATGTGTTGCAATGTTAATATTTCATCATTGATATATAAACTATCAGACTGAGTGGTCGGTAGTAGTGGGTTTCAGTAGGAATTTAAATCCGGTGCGCCCTATGGTTCGGAAAATACGGTACTCTTTTCCATCTGCATACCGCACTTTACATAGAGTTTGGGTACCTAGAGACTGAAACAAAAAACCAGGTCGACGAATGAAGATCTCACAAGAAAAAGGGTGAGGAAGAATGTCATTATCATGCCCTTTGAGTGAGGAAAACTCATGAACTTCAAGTCCTGGAAGGTTTGGTTCATCACCCCTCTTTGCTGTGATCTGGGTCACTGGGCGGTCTCTCACAAACCCTTGGAGAAGTGTGTTGCACTCCTGCCATCTTCCTCCCTCCTCCTCCTGCTCCTCCATCCTGCCACCCATCCACCACGTCCTGGCGTCTCCTGCGGGATCCGGGAAATGATTAAGGAAGACAATTTCAAATACCTTTGAAGTCTCTCCCAGATGACATGGCAAAGTAGGTGGGCATGGAGAAGGTGGAAGATGGCACAAGGAGGCACCTGCCTGACTGAAGGCTGGGAACCAGAAGGAGAGGCAAAGTTACTGCAGAGTTCAAAGGGCAGGAATCATTTGCTAATTGATACATCAACTATGTATGCATGGTCAAGTTAATAACATGTTTATCAATCAATCAATCAATGTTTACTTATATAGCCCTAAATCTGAGGGTCTCAAAGGGCTGCACAAGCCACAACCACATCCTCGGCTCAGATCCCACATCAGGGCAAGGAAAAACTCAACCCAAGAGGGCTAAAATGAGAAACTGTACATGTGGGGACCCCCCTGGGCGACCGATGCAATGGATGTCAAGTGGATCTACCATAATAGTGTGAGAGTCCAGTCCATAGTGGATCTAACATAATGGTGTGAGTCCAGTCCATAGTGGATCTAACATAATAGTGAAAGTCCAGTCCATAGTGGATCTAACATTATAGTGTGAGAGTCCAGTCCATAGTGGATCTAACATAATAGTGTGAGAGTCCAGTCCATAGCGGATCTGACATAATAGTGAAAGTCCAGTCCATAGTGGATCTAACTTTATAGTAGTGAGAGTCCAGTACATTGTGGATCTAACATAATAGTGTGAGAGTCCAGTCCATAGTGGATCTAACATAATAGTGTGATAGACCAGTCCATAGTGGATCTAATATAATAGTGTGAGAGTCCAGTCCATAGTGGATATAACAAAATAGTGTGAGAGTCCAGTCCATAGTGGATCTAACATAATAGTGTGAGAGTCCAGTCCATAGTGGATCTAACATAATAGTGTGAGAGTCCAGTTCATAGTGGATCTAACATAATATTGTGAGAGTCCAGTCCATAGTGGATCTAACATTATAATGTGAGAGTCCAGTCCATAGTGGCATAGAGACGGCAGATCAACTGGTCTAAAAGGGGGGGGGGGGTCTATTTAAAGGCTTGAGTATACAAATGAGTTTTAAGATGGGACTTACATGCTTCTACTGAGGTAGCCTCTCTAACTGGGACTGGGAGGGGATTCCAGAGTACTGGAGCCCCAATAGAAAACTTTTTTTGAGTTCTTTGAACGCACATTTCTTGCCGGGACATATGATTCAATACAATCAGCAAGATAGAATGGAGCTAGACCGTGTAGTATTTTATACCCAAGTAGTAAAACCCTATAGAAATGTATACATATCTACATCAAATATAGATATGTATACATACAAAATAAACATTGACCATTTGAGCTCCCATTGCCAAATCTCCACTGCTGTGCACATTTGTGTCTTGCATAACCAGACTATTTAATTCCCAAAATGCATAAATCTGACTAAAGAACCAAAAACAAACATCCATTTTGAGGACGCTTGTGCTCAGCAGGGGATTCTGTATCTTGAATAAAGTTTGATAGCTTTATGCAAGGAAAAGTCCTTTTGTGTTGACGCTGACACACATTGAGTCTTCCCTCAGTGTCACACACAGTGCTCATTGTGCTGTGACACGCTGTGTGCATGTGTGAGTACATATCAGTAGCTGTGTGTGTGTGTGTGTGTGTGTGTGTGTGCGTGTGCAAAAGACAGATAATGAGATCTTGCTCAGTTGAGGCCTGGTCTTGATCCCCAGAAGCCCTGGACTCATTTCAGTGGAACAAAAAGAAGGAGGATGTGGATGAACACCTCCAGCAGAAACACAAAATACGCCAACCTTACTCGCTATACAACACATACTGTATCGCTATATATTGTTTTTTTAACTTAAAGGGGAACATTACCACAATTTCAGAAGGGTTAAAACCAATACAAATCAGTTCCCAGTGGCTTGTTTTATTTTTCAAAGTTTTTTTCAAAATTTTACACCTCCCGGAATATCCCTAAAAAAAGCTATAAAGTTCTTGATTTTCGCTATTTGCGTTGCGACTGTTATGGGTCACACTCCTGCTTCCTCTCTTCCTGCTATGTCTCCTCCTGCTGGGCGTCCGGACAAGCACACCACGGGCCACTCCCACATGTGCTCTCTCTCCGCTGCGGGCGTGCCTCCTCGCACCTGCAAACACTCACCAAACTACACACCTGCCTGTGATGAGCGAGCTGCCTTCAAGAGCAGACGCAGCCTGAGATCCGACGCGAGAACGTAGCTTCACGTACCCAGTACAGTAAGCCCACACGTATCTAGCTCCTCTGCATGTGCAAACTATCTCCCTGTGCTCCTTCCCTGTTGTGCTCATTGTCCCCTGTGTTGTGTCGTCTTCCAGGCTCCCGCCATCCTTCCTTGTCGTCGAGTTGTGTGTCTCGTCACCTTGGACCTCCCGTGGATTTTCCCTTGCCTTCCTGGACATCGACCTCACGCCTGCCTAACGACCACGAAACCAAGCTCCTGCCCTTGACCATCTGCCTGCTCCCCGACGTTCGATTCCGCCTTGCTCCTTGCTGGACTTCCGCCTGGATCCCAACACGCATCCTCAACACCCTCTGGCAACCATACTCAGATAAGTCTCACACTTCGTCACACTACATCTCTTTGGTTAAATACACATCTCACTCACACACAAAACTGTCATTAAATACGCTGACAGCTAACGACGTCATCGTTCCTCTGCCGTCTTCTTCTCCCGTTGTACCGTAACAGCGACTGTCCATTTCCCTGTGACGTCATACAGGGCTGCCAATACAAACAACATGGCGGTTACCACAGCAAGATATGGTGACATTAGACATTCAGACTCGGATTTCAGCGGCTTAAGCGATTCAACAGATTACGCATGTATTGAAACGGATGGTCGGAGTATGGAGGCGGATAGCGAAAACGAAATTGAAGAAACTGAAGCTATTGAGCGAATAGCTATTGACGCTATTCCGCCATAGCATGGGTGTACCTAATGAAGTGGCCCATAGCATGGCTGCCTTATTAGCATCGCCGGTAAAATGTGCGGACCAAACGATCAGGACTTTCGCATCTTGTGACACTGGAGCAACTTAAATCCAACGATTGGTAAGTGTTTGTTTCGCATTAAATGTGGGTATCTAGTTTCAAATGTAAATACAGCTAGCGTAAATAGCATGTTAGCATCGATTAGCGTAGCATGTTAGCATCGATTAGCTGGCAGTCATGCTGGTACCAAATATGTCTGATTAGCACATAAGTCAACAACATCAACAAAACTCACCTTTGTGATTTAGTTGACTTAATCGTTGCAAATGCATCTGCAGGTTATCCATACATCTCTGTGCCATGTCTGTCTTAGCATCGCCGGTCAAATGTGGAGACACTCTGGCACATTCAATGGGGGTCTGCCGGCAGACACTTTGGCATCTTCGAGCCAGCGGTGCAACTTGAATCCCTCCCTGTTAGTGTTGTTACACCCTCCGACAACACACCGACGAGGCATGATGTCTCCAAAGTTCCAAAAAATAGTCGAAAAAACAGAAAATAACAGAGCTGAGTCCCAGTGTTTGTAATGTGTTGAAAATGAAAATGGCGGGTGTATTACCGCGGTGACGTCATGTTCTGACGTCATTGCTACGAGACCGATAAACAGAAAGGCGTTTAATTCGCCAAAATTCACCCATTTAGAGTTCGGAAATCGGTTAAAAAAATACATGGTCTTTTTTCTGCACCATCAAGGTATATATTAACGCTTGCATAGGTTTGGCAAAGGGGAACATTATCACAATTTCAGAAGGGTTAAAACCAATAAAAATCAGTTCCCAGTGGCCTTTTTTACTTTTCGATTTTTTTCTCATAATTTTACCCATCACGCAATATCTCGAAAAACTGCTTCAAAGTGCCTGATTTTAACCGTTGCTATATCCACCCGTCCATTTCCAATACAAACAAACATGGCGGCTAGAACAAAAAGATACAGCGACATTAGCTCAGATCCAGATTACGCATGTATTGAAACGGATGGTTGGAGTGTGTAGGCAGATAGCGAAAACGAAATTGAAGAAGAAACTGAAGCTATTGAGCCATATCACGACAGACAACGACAACGAGGACGAATTCGGCGATCGCCTTCTAACCAACGATTGCATCTTTTGACCACTGGAGCAACTTGAATCCGTCGATTGGTTAGTGTTTGTTTGGCATTAAATGTGGGTGGAGGGAAAGGCTGGATGCAAATATAGCTACGAATGTACATACAGCTAGCCTAAATAGCATGTTAGCATCGATTAGCTTGCAGTCATGCCGTGCGCAAATATGTCTGATTAGCACATAAGTCAATAACATCTACAAAACTCACCTTTGTGATTTCGTTGACTTTATCGTTGGAAATGCATCTGCTTTGAGTGTCGCAGGATATCCACACATCTCTGTCGTAGCATCGCTATTGTTGGTAGCGATGCAACGACGGAACAGAACAAACAAGGGACTTTCGCATCTTTTGACCACTGGTGCAACTTGAATCCGTCGATTGGTATGTGTTTGTTTGGCATTAAATGTGGGTGGAGGGAAAGGCTTGATGCAAATATAGCTAAAAATGAGGCATAATGATGCAATATGTACATACAGCTAGCCTAAATAGCATGTTAGCATCAATTAGCTTGCAGTCCTGCCGTGCGCAAATATGTCTGATTAGCACATAAGTCAATAACATCAACAGAACTCACCTTTGTGATTTCGTTGACTTTATCGTTGGAAATGCATCTGCTTTGAGTGTCGCAGGATATCCACACATCTCTGTCGTAGCATCGCTATTGTTGGTAGCGATGCTACGACGGAACAGAACAAACGAGGGACTTTCGCATCTTTTGACCACTGGTGCAAATTGAATTCGTCGATTGGTATGTGTTTGTTTGGCATTAAACGTGGGTGGAGGGAAAGGCTGGGTGCAAATATAGCTACAAATGAGACATAATGATGCAATATGTACATACAGCTAGCCTAAATAGCATGTTAGCATCGATTAGCATGCCATGATCATTGATATGTCCGATTAGCACAGTCCACATAAGTCAACTTGAATCTGTCCCTGTTTGTGTTGTTACACCCTCCGACAACACACCGACGAGGCATAATGTCTCCAAGGTACCGGAAAACAGTCGAAAAAAACGGAAAATAACAGAGCTGATTTGACTTGGTGTGTGTAATGTGTGTGAGAAAATGGCGGATTGCTTGCTGTTGTGACGTCACGGGTGAAAGGTCATTGCTGCGACAGCGAACAATTGAAAGACGTTTCAATCGCCAAATTCACCCTTTTAGAGTTTGGAAATCGGTTGAAAAAACATATGGTCTTTTTTCTGCAACATCAAGGTATATATTGACGCTTACATAGGTCTGGTGATAATGTTCCCCTTTAAAGCAACACAAAGGTTGCAAGAGCTTTATTTTTGCCACTTTACCCATGTGCTTAGTTTTATTATTCATGTGTTTGTCTTTTCTGAGCTGCCCTTTTAAATCATACCGGAGACAAGTGGCACTTTAAAAAGTCAAGAAGGGGGATTGTCGCAGGATTTGGGACAGGCGGGAGTTTATCCTCACTCTGCTGACAAAATGCATCTTTTGTAAGGACAGGCTTGTATCGAGCTTGATGTGATTGGTGTTTTGGAATTGTTCTTTTTCCATAAATTCATGTCCAGAGAAAACTAAGATATTTTTAAGTATTTCTTTGAGTACTCAAATAAGATTGGATTACAGAGGACACTGCTACAGAAAGAAAGAAGAAAAGAGAGTGAAAACAAAGAACTCTTCCATAAATGTATATATAGCTTTTGGGAGGAATATGTGCAAAAGGCTGGTGTCTGCGGTTCTGAGGCCGTTTGGATGTACTGCCACATTCTCTGAAACACCTTTGAAAATGGCTTACGATAGATAAATAAACATTCATTTTACGGGCAACTGCTCTGGTGGACATTCCTGCAGTTAGCATGACAACTGCACGCTCCTTCATGACATCTGTGGCATTGTGCTGTGTGATAAAACTGCACATTTCAGATAGGCCTTTTTGTGGGCAACCTCAGGCACACCTGTGCAATAATCCTAGATAGATGGATAGTACTTTATTGATTCCTTCAGGAGAGTTCCTTCAGGAAAATTAACCTGCTGTTTAATCAGCATCTTGATATGCCACACCTGTGTGGTGGAATGGATTATCTTGGCAAAGGAGAAGTGCTCACTAACACAGATTTAAACAGATTTGTGAACAATGTTTGAGAGGAGAAAGCATTTTGTGTGTATAGTAAAAGTTTTACATCTTTGACTTCAACTCATGAAAAATGGGAGGAAAAATATAAAGCAATTTTGTTCAGTGTTTTATGCTTTCTCTCTACATATTGTATTAAAATATACGTGTGTGTGTGCACACACGTGTGTGTGTGTGTGTGTGTGTGTGTGTATATATATATAGTCCTCAGTTACAGTCTGTAACTGAGGACTATCAACCAAAATATGTGGTAAAAAAAAGGACACTTTTTTTCAGCCTGCCCCCCCCAAAAAAAAAAAAAAAAAAAAAAAAAAAAAAAAAATATATATATATATATATATATGTATATATATATATATATATATATATACAGTCTTTCCTTGAATTGCCGCAGGGCATATATATAGTATGCGCCTGCCTTGAATTACTGCCGGGTCAAACTCGCTTCCCAAAATAATTAGCGCATGCTTAGTATTACCGCCTGGTCAAACTCGTGACGTCACGAGTGACACTTCCCCTGTCTTCATTTTCAAAATGGAGGAGGCTGATTTCAATACCGGTAATTTGAAATCGCATAAAGGGAAGAAGATTAAGAGCTATTCAGTAGGATTTAAGGTCCAAGTTTAATTTTCACTGCATACCTTTGGTAAGTGCCAGAGTGAGAAGAGGTTTTAAAATAATTAGCGCATGCTTACTTTTACCGCATGCCTTCGTTAAGCGCAGGAGTGAGAAAAGGTTTTAAATTAATTAGCGCCCCGGCGGCAATTCCAGGAAATACAGTATATATCTATATTTTATTTTTTGTATTGATCTTTGATTTTTTTGAACCGTTTAAGTTACAAATCTGAATCGCGATAATTTTAAAATCGAATTTTTTTTACACCCCTACAACAAAATAAGTTAAATACTGTTAACAGTATATAATTAAACCCTATCTTGCTAGTTTAAGACAGCTATTGCGACATCTATACTGACATCAGTTCTAAATAAAGAGTTGACCCTTTTCCTCTTGGAAGATGTAGTGACACAACCTCCATGTCATTCGGTGGATGAATAAGAAAGACAAAGTGACTGTAGTGCAGCGTTTCTCAAAGTGTGGGGCGGGCCCCACTGGTGGGGAATAGAGACATGACAGGTGGGGCGCGAGGAATGGGAGGAAATTTCACTTTAATTTTGTATTTGAATTTTTTTTATTATATTCTTAGATTTTTTTTTACAATCCCATTTTCTATACAAACTGTAAATCACTTTGTGATTGTGTCTGTGAAATCCGCTATATAAATTAATGTAAATTACTTATTTTTCTTGTAGGCTTCAAATTTGTAGGTCGGAGCGAAAGTTAGACAGACGCAACAGTAACTAATGGGGGCGGGGCTAAGCGGAAGAAAGTTTGGCGCGGATGGGTTGCAGGCTAATGTGTGGACCACAATTATACAAAATGGATGAATTGGCTTCATATAGAGTTGCATACAGAATTGCTCAATGCAAAAAAAACACACACAATAGCAGAGCAGCTAATTCTCCCCGCTGCAATAGACATGGTGTCAGTCATGCTTGACGAGACAAGCGCAGCAAAATTAAAAGCTGTCCCACTGTCAAACGACACAGTTGCGAGACGTATATGCGACATCGCAAGTGTTCTTGAGGAACAACTCGTAGACAAATTAAAAGACAATCGTTTTGCTTTACGAGTGGACGGAGCTACTGACGGCAATAAAGACTGCCTGTTCATCGCATACGTGATACGTCCGCTTTGTGAATGGCGAGTCACTGTGCGAGGATTTGCTGTTTTGCAAATACAAAAAAAATAGAGCAAGTGCCTATGGCTGTTCAAGATAATGGACAGTTTCCTCAAAGAACACAACCTTAAATGGGAAAACTGTGTGGGTTTTTGCTCTGATGGCGCACAGACCATGGCAGGGTCAAGAAACGGGCTGCAGGTTCTAATAAAGAGGGTTGTGACACCGTGTCATTCACCAGGAAGCACTCGCGTCAAGGCAGCTCAGCCCCGAACTCAATGAGGTTTTAACAGATGTTGTGAACGCGCTAAATTTTAACAAAACACGAAAAAGTGGCGTTTTAATTAATTTATTATTGAACTTGATGCAGGTTATTTGATTTACTATTGAACTTGATGCAAGTTATTTGATTTATTATTGAACTTGATGCAAGTTATACCACAGCTGCACAATTATTATATTTAATATTGAACTTGATGTTATTTTATGTTATTGAGTTTGAATGCATACAACTTGATGTTACTTGATCCATCCATCCATCCATCCATTTTCTACCGCTTATTCCCTTTCGGGGTCGCGGGGGGCGCTGGCGCCTATCTCAGCTACAATCGGGCGGAAGGCGGGGTACACCCTGGACAAGTCGCCACCTCATCGCAGGGCCAACACAGATAGACAGACAACACTCACACTCACATTCACACACTAGGGCCAATTTAGTGTTGCCAATCAACCTATCCCCAGGTGCATGTTTTTGGAGGTGGGAGGATGTTCAATAAATTTGAAAATGTTAAGCTTGGCATTAGCGTTCTGTTTGGGCGATAGGGGCAGGTGGGGCTTGAAAACTCCCCCTTGTCCAAAGAGGGGGATGACAAAAAAAGTTTGAGAACCACTGTTCTAGTGAAAGGCTGGTGTGTTATTAGTGAAGCAGGGATCTTTCACAGCTCATTCCCCACCCAGCCTCCCTCTCAGAATGCCTGTCAGCCAGTCTTGCCACGCGAGTTAGCCCCAGCTATCACTGCTCCCTTCTCTTTTTGGCATTGTTCACGCTAAATGGAAACACGGTAATTAGCTTGTTACAATTAAAGCGAGACAAGCGGATGAATTGTAATCACCCACAATGGAGTTCCGGCTTTCTCCCCCGCAGCCTCCAACAGGCCAGCTGAGCTATCCTCATTTGCATAATTAAAATATACAAATGATAATGGATTTTGTAGTCAATGTCCAGAGGGCTGCGGAGACAGGAAGAAAATATGAAATGACAATAGCCAACGGGCCCGCAGGGGAGGAGGAGAAGGTGGCAGGACAGAAAGGAGGATGAGGAGATAAAGGCGAGAGAAATAAAAAGGTGGACCAGTGCGTTTGTAAATAGCCCTGACCTGGGCGGCCTTCCCTCCGGGCCGAGTCCCCGTCTGATTACAAGGAATTGGGATAGAATTAAAGATGTAAGAGTTGTCCTGAGACAAAAAAACAAATTGAAATGAGATCCTGACTTCTTCTTTTTCCTCGGAGCGCCACGGGGCCGCACGATGGGGAGCGAGGAGACATGAAGGGAATTTTGCAATTAAGCCAGGGACAATGTCAGGGAAATTAGGCCTTGGAGCGGACTTCATAGTCTCCACTTCTTCTCCTACTCTAATGGCTTCCTCCATACTTTCCTCTCTCCTGGCTGTCACAAAGTTGGGAGGCAAACATCTGTGGCCTCTTGATATTCCTGCAAAGATGGCGTGCTAGTATGGCGGCTCTGTGGGTCCGACGGTCCCCCTGAGCGCTGGGCCGGGCCCCCGGGTCACAAGTGAGATGCTCTTCGGCCATCAACAAGCTTCTCTGAAGTGTTTCCTCTTTGCTCGCTTGTTTACAATCAACTCCAGTTCAAACCTGCCCTCCGTTGTCACAACATTCTAGTTCAAGTTCAAGTAACAAGTACTGTCACACACACGCACACACACACACACACACACACACACACACACACACACACACCCTCTGTCTTTGACCCATCCCCTTGGTCCACCCCCTGGGAGGTGAGGAGAGCAGTGAGCGATGCTTGATTATTTCCTCCTGTGCGAAAAGGAAAACAATGCAGAACTGATTAGCAGAAGATGAATATTAATCACAATCACAATCAGAAATACTTTAATAATCCCGGAGGGGAAATTAACATTTTCAGCACAATCCCATTCAAGATGAGACAAACATTACAGGGAGACAGAACAGGATCAAACATTACTGGGAGAAAAAACAGGATCGACAGGATTGAACATTACTGGGAGAAAGAACAGGATCAAACATTACAGGGAGACAGAACAGGATCGAACATTACAGGGAGACAGAACAGGATCAAAAATTACAGGGAGACAGAAGAGGATCAAACATTACTGAGAGACAGAACAGGATCAAACATTATAGGGAGACAGAACAGGATCAAACATTACTGGGAAACAGAACAGGATCAAACATCACAGGGAGACAGAACAGGATCAAACATTACAGGGAGACACAACAGGAACAATCATTACAGGGAGACAGAACAGGAACAAACATTACAGGGCGACAGAACAGGATCAAACATTACAGGGAGAATTACAGGATCAAACATTACTGGGAGACAGAACAGGAACAAACATTACAGGGCGACAGAACAGGATCAGACATTACAGGGAGAATTACAGGATCAAACATTACTGGGAGACAGAACAGGATCAAAGATTACAGGGCAACAGAACAGGATTTAACATTACAGGGAGACAGAATGGGATCAAACATTACAGGGAGACAGAATGGGATCAAACATTACTGGGAGACAGAACAGGATCAAACATCACACTCATTAGTCTGAGGGATTTAGGTCTTAGTACATCAGGCCCTTGAAGTCCACTTTGTGGTGTTATTTGGCAGACCCTTTGTGTCCATTCTCCTCTGATACTTTCTCTTGCGACAACACTATTTTCTGACCATAGAAAGAAATGTCCACAACTTTTGAAAATGACTTTAAAAACATTTCAGCCTTAGCTTGATTGATCTTTGTCACTTTAGTCTGCACTGCAGCAGTCTGACGATGCACGAAAGCTTAAATATCACCTCTGCTTCTGTGTACAAACCCCGTTTCCATATGAGTTGGGAAATTGTGTTAGATGTAAATATAAACAGAATGCAATGATTTGCAAATCCTTTTTAAACCATATTCAGTTGAATCTGCTACAAAGACAAGATATTTGATGTTCAAACTGATAAACTTTTTTTTTTGCAAATAATCATTAACTTCAGATTTTGATGCCAGCAAAGGTGGAAATAAATACTGATAAAGTTGAGGAATGCTCATCAAACGCTTATATGGAACATTCCACAGGTGTGCAGGCTAATTGGGAACAGGTGGGTGCCATGATTGGGTATAAAAGCAGCTTCCATGAAATGCTAAGTAATTCACAAACAAGGATGGGGCGAGGGTCACCACTTTGTAAGCAAATTGTCGAACATTTTTTGAACAACATTTCTCAACGAGCTATTGCAAGGAATTTAGGGATTTTACCATCTACGGTCCGTAAAATCATCAAAAGGGTCATAGAATCTGGAGAAATCACTCCATGTAAGCGATGATATTGCGGACCTTTGTCCCCTCAGGGGGTACTGCATCAAAACCGACATCAGTGTGTAAAGGATGTCACCACATGGGCTCAGGAACACTTCATAAAATAACTGTCAGCAACTACAGTTGGTCGCTACATCTGTAAGTGCAAGTTAAAACTCTACTATGCAAAGCGAAAGCCACCAAGGAACACCATCGGCTTCGCTGGGCCCGAGCTCATCTAAGATGGACTGATGCAAAGTGGAAAAGTGTTCTGTGGTCTGACGAGTCCACATTTCAAATTATATTTGGAAACCGTGGACGTGGTGTCCTCCGGAACAAAGAGGAAAATAAACATCTGGATTGTTATAGGCGCAAAGTTCAAAAGCCAGCTTCTGTGATGGTATGGGGGTGTATTAGTGCCCAAGGCATGGGTAACTTACACATCTGTGAAGGCACCATTAATGCTGAATGGTCCATACAGGTTTTGGAGCAACATATGTTGTCATCCAAGCAACGTTATCATGGACGCCCCTGCTTATTTCAGCAAGACAATGCCAAGCCACGTGTTACAACAGCGTGGCTTCGTAGTAAAATAGTGCGGGTACTTACCTGGCCCGCCTGCAGTCCAGACCTGTCTCCCATCGAAAATGTGTGGCGCATTATGAAGCGTAAAATACGACAACAAGTGTACATAAAACAAGAATGGTAAAGAATTGCCACTTTCAAAGCTTCAACAATTAGTTTCCTCAGTTCCCAAAAGTTTATTGAGTGTTGTTAAAAGAACAGGTGATGTAACACAGTGGTGAACATGCCCTTTCCCAACTACTTTGGCACGTGTTGCAACCATGAAATTCCAAGTTAATCATTATTTGCAAAAAAAAAAAAAATGTTTATGAGTTTGAACATCAAATATCTTGTCTTTGTAGTGTATGCAATTGAATATGCTTTAAAAAGGATTTGCAAATCACTGTATTACATCTAACACAATTTCCCAACTCATATGGAAAAGGGGGTTTGTAAGTTCGTTGACAAAAAGACGTATTTTCTACACTTCTAGTCTTTATTACTTACATTTTGCCGTCCCGCAATTAGGCGCCTCTCGCTCAGCCTTTATGCGTTTATGAAGTATAACTCTCTCTGCTTGCATCGCCTCCCTCCTGTCTGGGCATCTGCGTAAAGTGAAGGCAATAACAGTGGCAGAGCTGTAAGTAAATAATGAGGAGTAATCAAAGTTAATGGAACCCAATGGGAGCTTCAGCTTGTGCGCGTGGCAATAATCTCATTTAGAGAGAGAGGCAGATTTAGTGGATAATTGGGGCCTAAGTACTGGCTGATTCCCCCAGCTAGCTAACTAACTAAGCGAGCTGCCGATGCTTGTTTGCTTTGTAATCACAAACGGAGCACAAACAAAGGAGACATAATGTCGTCTTTTGACTCCTCATTATGTAACTTTTCTCCTCCTCCATTATTTTCTTTTCGAAAAAGAGAGGGTGTTGGTTTGACTCATTTATTGCCCACTAAATGGAACACACATCTGCCAATACTAATGCTGTACTTTGGCATACCAGTACGCCACTTGATGAGTTTTTTGGGATAAGAGCTGTCTCTCAACTATTTTTTAATGCTTTTGGTTGCGAGCTAAAATCAATCAATCAATCAATGTTTACTTATATAGCCCTAAATCACTAGTGTCTCAAAGGGCTGCACAAACCACTACCACATCCTCGGTAGGCCCACATAAGGGCAAGGAAAACTCACACCCAGTGGGACGTCGGTGACACTGATGACTATGAGAACCTTGGAGAGGAGGAAAGCAATGGATGTCGAGCGGGTCTAACAGAATACTGTGAAAGTTCAATCCATAATGGATCCAACACAGTCGCGAGAGTCCAGTCCAAAGCGGATACAAAGCAGCAGCGAGAGTCCCGTTCACAGCGGAGCCAGCAGGAAACCATCCCAAGCAGAGGCAGATCAGCAGCGCAGAGATGTCCCCAGCCGATGGCCACCGGATCGGACCGGACCCCCTCCACGAGGGAAAAAATGTATGTTTTTGGTGCTAATTGGCATTGCAAATGTCACGGTGTACCCCAGGGGTCGGGAACCTTTTTGGCCGAAAGAGCCAAGAAGCAAAATATTTAAAAATGTATTTCCGTAAGAGCCATATAATATAAATATATTTTTACACTGAACACAACTAAACGTGTGCATTTTTAAGTAAGACCAACATTTCTAGAGTACAATAGGTCTCTTATTCTTTGCAATAACATTGAAGCTAACTGTGGAGGGGCGTGGCCTGTGGGCCTGCAGCGAAGCGAGGTGTTGACAGGACCGGCCTCGAAATCAGCGACAGATGCGTAGACAACCCACCTGGGCCTTGTTATCTAATCACCTGTTGCTCTGTTATAAGCAGCAGCCAGGAGGAGAGACGGGGTTGGAGCTGGAGCCAGAACGCAAGCGAGAACGAAAGAGAAAAATACAATTACTGGAGAGCAACTGAGAGACTTATTGAAAAATAAAACAATTTTGTAACCCTGAAACAGGCTCTCATGTCAGTGCTTGGTGGTCTGAAGAACCCCCAGGAGAGCAAGCCCCACACTAACCAATAATAAATAAATACTTTCTTACCATTAACGCAACTTCTTGAACATAAAAAAGCATGAGAATGTTTTATATTTTGAATGTTATTTTTAACAGTGATTGCAAGCGGAATCATTCATTACTTATCGTGTTAAGCAATGTCAGCTCAGATTTATCCGAGAGCCAGATGCAGTCATCAAAAGAGCCACATCTGGCTCGAGAGCCATAGGTTCCCTACCCCTGGTGTACCCCTTAAAGGCCTACTGAAACCCACTACACGCAGTCTGATAGTTTATACATCAATGATGAAATATTAACATTGCGACACATGCCAATACGGCCGGGTTAATTTACTAAATTGCATGTTTGAATTTCGCACCGAAATATCCGGCTGAAACGTCTCGGTATGATGACGCGATTGTCGAGGAAATTTTGTTCCAGCGTCGTTCCCAGCTATTATCTCGTCTGTTTTCATCGCGAAATTCCACAGAATTCTGGATATCTGTGTTGCTGAATCCATGGCAATTTGTTCAATGGACAATGGAGACATCAAAGAAGAAAGCCGTAGGTGGGAAGCGGTGTATTGCGGCCGCCTTTAGCAACACAAACACAGCCGGTGTTTCATTGTTTACATTCCCGAAAGATGACAGTCAAGCTTTACTATGGAACTGAGCGGTCAAGTGAACACGGTTGGATTGGACCACACACACAAAGTACAGTGTATTATGCAGCGATCATTTCGAAAGATCGTGTTTCGAAGAGGGTCCCTTGCGAAGGGCAGAGATGGGCATCGACTGGTGCTGAAGAAAGGTGGGGGGCCGACCTTCAGGTTGTACAGGTACGACCATATAATCTCACTAAAACACCAGTAACACGATAAGCATATAAGGGATTTTCCAGAATTATCCTAGTAAATGTGTCTAATAACATCTGAATCGCTCACAATGCCCTCGTCTTTTTTTTTCTAGTCCTTCACTCTCACTTTCCTCATTCACAAATCTTTCATCCTCGCTCAGATTAATGGGGAAATCGTCGCTTTCTCGGTCTGAATCGCTCTGGCTGCTGGTGGCCATGATTGTAAACAATGTTCAGATGTGAGGAGCTCCACAACTCGTGACGTCACGCACATATCGTCTGCTATTTCCGGTCCAGGCAAGGCTTTTTTATTAACAACCAAAAGTTGCAAACTTTATCGTCGATGTTCTCTACTAAATCCTTTCATTAAAATATGGTAATATGTCGCGAAATGATCTAGTATGACACATAGAATGGACCTGCTATCCCTGTTTAAATAAGAAAATCTCATTTCAGTAGACCTTTAAAGGAGAACTTTATTTTTTTGGAATGTTGCCTAGTCTTTGTTTTTTTTAAGGATTTTAAAGATGATAAAGAAATATTTGCAAGATGCGGATAATGGGAGTAACCTTTGTTGCCTTCAAAGTCCTCTAAAATGATTTCAAAAAATAATTTTTTATATACACACTGCAAGTGTATATATAATGTAGTAACAGACACCTTCATAACAATATGTAATATGTACAATATACACACTGCTAGTATATGTATGTATATATATATATATATATATATATATATATATATATATATATGTATAATGTAGTAACAGACATGATCACAACAATATGTGAGATGTGTAATATTTACCATATTTTGGTCATTTTATGCACAGTCGGAACTAATTATTTGGCCTATTTATTTCCGTTTCCATAGCAACACACTTCTGACTTCCTGCAACACATTTGTTCCTACTCCCGGAATCAAACGCAAGTGTGTGTTTTCTTTTAGTCATGGCAGACTTGGTAATAAACGACGACGACAACAATTTTTGCACATATGAGAATTGTTAACCTTATATTTTTGAAGCCGAATATACTGAGGATGAACTGCTACTTACAGAAGTAATTATAGTGTTCATCATGATACATGCAGCACATTACTGAACACAACACAACATACACTGTCTGGCTAGCTGTGTACTAACAAAACATGAAATAATACTTTACAGACACTGTAATATAATTGTTCATGTACCCACTCAGTACGGATTGGTGTTCTATTGCAGTGTTGTGTGTTACAAACTTTGAGCTGATGTAAAAACTAGCTCATCTCTTTCCGTTGTTAGATTTTACGCCGATCTAGAAAAAGAGTTCCTCAGTGTTTGCTCTTACAAAAATAATGTTGCTACAGTTTGGTTACTACACGTGTTACACAACATAAATTAAGAATTTTTCACTGTTTTTGAATGCATTTTTAAAGTTATTTTGAGGTAGTTCAGATTGCTGCTGGATGGCGAGCCACCAATAATAACCTGATTTCTATTTGTTAGAATGTGGAAAAAAATAATTAAAAATACTTTTGTCTTCTTGTCTCTCATAAGGAGTGTGAACAATAGGTAAAATAAAATAAAAGGTGCATTTGCCCTTTAAAGGGGGCTTATTATGCAAAACCAATTTTTCATTATTCATTGGTGGCTGTTTTTGTGTATTTGGAATCTGCACAAGTACTGAACATTTGAAATCAAACCACGGAGGCATGGTGGAGATATCTATTAAACAAACCCTCATACTTCCTCCAAACCAGCTCTTTGGAATTTACCCAATTTGTGACGTGACGTCAGTGGGTACCCAACGTTCACACAAAGTTGGGTACCAGGAGGGAACAGAAAGAGAAAGAAAAGGAAGACAGAGGGGGAAATTGTGGGGACAAGAGGGAGATAAGTCAGAGACACAACAACAACAACAGCAAAAACAACAACAACAACAATAGAGCAACATTAGCACAAACGATATGTACAAATATGATACTAAAAGTGTAAGCAAAGAAGCAGTTAATGAAATAAATAATGATACAGAAATGACAATGAGCATTATTACACTACAAAAGGATCAATACAAATACCAATAGTAATAGCAATATTGATAATGAACAATACTAATAATTGACCTCTATTATCAGTAATACAGTTTTTCAAATGCAACAATACATATACGGAATGATAACTAAAGATAAAATAGAATGCAGAAAGATGGAGGGGAAGAAAGAGAAGCAACCTATATTAACCTTGTAGATTGTTATAGTAACAATAGGTTAATGTTTGCACATATTAATTGTTATATATTGTATATATCATAAAATAATATAATATAATATATCAGTATATATTATATATATACACACACACACACATATATACATATATATATATATATATATATATATATATATATACTGCGTGAGAAAAATGAACAATCATATTACAGTATCTGTAAAGTATTATTTAATGTTTTGTTAGTACACAGCTAGCCAAACAGTGTATGTAGTGTTGTGTACAGTAATGTGCTGCATGTATCATGATGAATAGCACAGTGACTTCTATGAGCAGCAGTTCATCCTCAGTATTTTCAGCTTCAAATATATAAGGTTAACAATTCTCATATGTCCAAAAATTGTTGTCGTTGTTGTTTATTACCAAGTCTGCCATGACAAAAAAATAAAAAAACACACTCGCGTTTGATTCTGGGAGTAGGAACAAATGTGTTGCAGGAAGTCGGAAGTGTGTTGCTACAGAAACGGAAATAAATGCGCCAAATAATATATATATATATATATATATATATATATATATATATACATGTAAATATTACATATATGTTATATTTTATATGCTATTATGGTATATTTTTAGTCTACTTTATACCTGCATTATCCTTTCCATCCTTTTTAACTGAGCTACTGTGTGGAACAATTTCCCTCGTGGATCAAATAAAGTAGTATTGCTATATATATATATGTATTAATAATGAACAATATCAATAATTGACCTCTATTATCAACAATACAGTTGTTCAAATGCAACAACACATATACGGAATGATAACTAGAGATACAAGAGAATGCAGAAAGATGGAGGGGAAGAAAGAGAAGCAACCTATATTAACCTTGTAGATTGTTATAGTAACAATAGGTTAATATTTGCACATATTAATTGTTATGTATTGTATATATTATAAATAATATAATGATATATATAAGTATATATTATATACTATATACATAAAATATGTAAATATTACATATATGTTATATTTTATATTGCTACTATTGTATATTTTTAGTCTATTTTATAACTGCATTATCCTTTCCATCCTTTGTAACTGAGCTACTGTGTGGAACAATTTCCCTCGTGGATCAAATAAAGTTTGTCTAAGTCAAAGTCTAGAATCCTGGTGTTTAGCGTTCCCAAGCACTGATTGAGTTTCACGTATTTCAATAGCGACACGGTTTAGCAAAATGAGTTGTTCAAGTTCCGAGTTTCGTCACAGAAGCAAATAAACTTAAATCCTGCGGTATTATTAAATATTTGGAGTTTTCACATGCAGTGGAACATTTTTCGTTTTTTAAGTTTTTTTATTGTTTCGCATTTTTGGCCGTGTCTCGCCTCACCTCATCCCGTATCTGTCTACGACCTGAAGACAGTGACATGTGTGCCCATATTCTTTGTGTGCATCGGAGTTAATGGAGGATGAGGTCACCGCCACCGCGGGGGGTCCACGCCTAACTGTGTGTGCGAGTATGTGTGTGTGTGTATGTGTGTGTGTGTGTGTGTGTTTGCATCCCAATGTTTTCATGTGCAGCTGCCCCTGACTTGGAGGTGTCAAGATATCATTAAGGAACAACATTGTGTGTGTGTGTGTGTGTGTGTGTGTGTGTGTTACTTTTCACTTTTGGCTGCAGCCTTGACGGTTTAACCCTCAATTTCAGGAAGGGACAAATCATTTATGATGCATTTTGCCAGTGTTTGTTTCTAATGATGTGCTTTCATTACGTATTTCTATTCAAGCTGTCACATGATTAAAATGTTTAATAACAGATCATTTTCAAGTTGTTACTGCCATGACTGGACATAGTTTGCAGTGCATTGGTGTCGTGCCGGATCTTGTATTTTCTAGGAATACAGAATTTGTATTCCTGCTGTAGGAGCACTTGCACTTAGAGGAAGAGTTACACCCTGTTAAATATCAGTTTTATGCATTAACAACAACAAATGTGATTTTTTGCGAACATAGTTTGACTGTCCAAGATGTTTAATAATGTAGTTTGTGATATTTCTACCTGAAAAAAATTCCTCTGATATTCTGTACATAACGTGTTGTACAAGTCAATGGTATTCATATCACTGCACCTTCTCTATTTATTGAAAAATATTATATTTTGCCTGCTTAACATTCTGTAACTGAAGACTATTAACCAGAACATGTCATAAAATAATGTAAATTTTATTTCAGCCTGCCCAAAATTCCTCAACTGATGCACTGGCATTTACTTATGTGGAAATATCACCGATTTGAATAGAATATATAGAATAGAATAGATAGTACTTTATTGATCCCTGGGGAAATTCAGCACCACAGTTCGCTCACAATAGACAATAATAATAAATAATAATATATAATATATATAACATATGTAATATATAATATATGAATAATATAAATATATTCTACATATATTCTACATTTAAGTGCAGTCAAGGAACATTTCCATTATACAGATTACATTACCAAACATCTTTGACAAAGTATGATCGTAATGCAAGCCATTTTTATTTTGTTTGTGTAGTTACACCGGACGCAGAGCATAGCATTTTTTTATTTTGAAGACAGAAGTGTGTGATTGGTTTGAGAAAAGATGTCTTGACATGTTTTGACAGACCTGAATGTTTGCAATAAAAAAGTATGTATCAACTTCCTGCCTACCGTCTTTCCTTTCCCCTAAAAGACAAGCTCCGGCAAGACACCAATGCACTGCAAACTAATTGTCCGGTCATGGGGACGGCATGGCAGGGTTGGGAGAGTGGCCGTGCCAGCAATCTGAGGGTTCCTGGTTCAATCCCCACTTCCTACCAACATCGTCATGTGCATTGTGTCCTTGAGCAAGACACTTCACCCTTGCTCCTAATGGATCATGGTTAGGGTCTTGCATGGTAGCTCCCGCCATAGTTGTGAATGTGAATGTGTGTCAAAGCACTTTGAGTACCTTGAAGGTAGAAAAGCACTGCATGTATCATGATTAATAGTATAGTGACTTCTATAAGCAGCAGTTCATCCTCAGTATCTTCAGCTTCAAAAAGACAAGGTTAAGGATCCTCATTTGTCCAAAAATAGTTGTCTTTATTGTTTACTACCAAGTCTGACATGACCAAAAAAAAAATTCCGGGAGTAGGAACAAATTTGTTGCAGAAAGTCGGAAGGGCGTTGCTATGGAAACGGAAATAAATGCGCCAAATGATTACTTCTGGCTGTGCATAAAATGACTAAATTTACGGTAAATATTGCACATCTCACATATTGTTATGATCCTGTCTGTTACTACATTATATATATACATATATATATATATATATATATATATATATATATATATATATATATATATATATATATATATATATATATATATATATATATATATATTATATATATATATATATATTATATATCTATATATATATATATATATATATATATATATATATATATATATACACATACTTGCAGTGTGTATATACTACTTATTACATATTGTTATGAAGGTGTCTGTTATTACATATATGACATATATTTACTTACAGTGCGTTTATTGTATATATTATATATTTTTATGAAGGTATCTGTTATATACCGTATATATATATATATATATATATATATATATATATATATATATATATATATATATATATATATATATATATACTCACAGTGTGTATATTGTACATAGTACATATTGTTATGAAGATGTCTGTTATTACATTATATATATATACTTGCAGTGTAAATATAAAACATTTACCTGAGCTTTTATGCCAAAAAGCTAAATTTTCTGGAATTATTTCACCTTAACTGTAATTCCAAACACAGAAATGACGCATGCCCAACTCTCTGAACCAAGCGTGCGACATTTGCTCCAAATTGTCTTTCTTTGGACCTGATATTTTACTTTTCTTTGGCCATTTCTGCTCGCTATTTTCCCGCTTGTGGCTCATCAGTAACAAGTGAACGGAATGGCTCAAAAGTGCAATTAAAAGGAATTTATAATTACATAATTAACAGTAATTTATATAAACATGTATTTGTACAACCTTAGCCTGTCATTGCTTACTGTACTTCCAAATAATAGTGCAGTAACAGTAGCTAAGCAGGAGTATGTCCTTAGAATAAGAGGAGGGCGCAAAGGGAATTGTCTTTTTTTTTATTGTCGATAAATTAATAGAAAAATAATCATCACAATAAAACCAGTAATTCCGCAGGGTACCAAAGAGCCTGGCAGGTCAGGTCACTTATTTAAAAGTGCAATTTTCTAAGCCTTCTCGCAATGTTTAATATTTCTAAGTGTGCTTATGCTGCTGTGATTAGAAGTATGTGTGTGTGTGTGTGTGTTTAGTGTGGATGCAGTGCATTGTGGGATGTGAGTGTGCGCTTAGCAAGGACAAAGTCAGAGTGTAAAAAATGCATTTAATCTGAAGATATTAGGCGGTCGTTATTTTTACTTAACTATTGCTTCTCTTTATTAAAAAGAACAATTACAGAAAGTAGTTATGGGGATTAAAGAACCTTAGAGAGAACAGGGACAGGCTGAGATTAGGGCAGAGAATATTGCAACAATAATTCAGATTCATACAGTACCTATGCCACCTCCAGAAAGACCCCCCCACCACCACCACCCACCATTCCAAAAGCTTTTGAGGCTTATCAGCTGCTAAGTCTGCCATTATCTTGATGAGAGGGATGAGACGTTATTTACAGAAGAACCAAAGAGGATTAGATTCACCTTCTGTCAATCTCCTTTCGGCCAGTGCATTGTTCTTCCATTTTGGCTTTTTCTTTTCCTCTTGTGGAATTGTAACCAGATTTTCTTTCACCATGAATTGATTAACGTGGACCTCGACTTAAACAAGTTGAAAAACCTAATGGGGTGTTACCATTTAGTGGTCAATTGCACGGAATATGTACTGTACTGTGCAATCTACTAATACAACTTTCAATCAATCAATCAATTTTTGGCAGGAGTCACCAACCTTTTTGAAACCAAGAGCTACTTCTTGAGTACTGATTAATGCGAAGGGCTACCAGTTTGATACACACTCAAATAAATTGCCAGAAATAGCCAATTTGCTCAATTTACCTTTAATAAATAAATCTATATGTACAAATATATATATATATATATATATATATATATATATATATATATATATATATATATATATATATATATATATATACTTGCAGTGTGTATATTGTACATATTACATATTGTTATGAAGGTGTCTGTTACTACATTATATATATACTTGCAGTGTGTATATTGTACATATTACATATTGTTGTGAAGGTTTCTGTTACTACATTATATATATACTTGCAGTGTGTATATAAAACATTTACCTGAGCTTTTATTCCAAAAAGCTACATTTTCTGGAATTATTTCACCTTAACTGTAATTCCAAACACAGAAGTGACGCCTCGTCCAACTCTCTGAACCAAGCGTGCAACATTTACTCCAAATTGTCTTTCTTTGGAACAGATATTTGACTTTTCTTTGGCCATTTCTGCTCGCTATTTTCCCGCTTGTGGCTCATCAGTAACGAGTGAACGGAATGGCTCAAAAGTGCAATTAAAAGGAATTTCTAGATAGATGGATAGTAGTACTTTATTGATTCCTTCAGGAAAGTTCCTTCAGGAAAATTAAAATTAAAAAAATAATTAATTAAATAATTACATCATTAACAGTAATTTATATAAACATGTATTTCTACAACCTTAGCCTGTCATTGCTTACTGTACTTCCAAATAATAGTGCTGTATATATATATATATATGTATATATATATATATATATATATATATATATATATATATATATATATATATATATATATATATATATATATATATATATATATATATATATATGTAGGTGTGGGACTACTTCATCTCTACAGATCTGTTTCATGAGGGGTTCCCTCAATCATCAAGAGATTTTTATATATATATATATATCAATGGGTATTTCTGTCTGTCATTCCGTCCTTTTACGTAATGTTTTTTGTAGAGAATAAATGATGAAAAAAATACTTAATTGAACAGTTTAAGAGAGGAGAAAACAGGAAAAAAATGAAAATTAAATTTTGAAACATAGTTTATCTTCAATTTCGAGTCTTTAAAATTCAAAATTCAGGCGAAAAAAAGAAGAGAAAAACTAGCTAATTTGAATCTTTTAGAAAAAAATTTAAAACATAAGGGGACCTGTTACTGATCGTTTCCTTTGAGACTTTGGTCCCAGCTTTCTTCAGGTCGTTTCAGGGTTGGGTTGCTGTTCTTGGGATTGTACTCATCCTTCTTCTTCATCCTCATCCCACCACACGACCTTCTCTCATTCCTCCTCTGGATCATCCAGATCAGGGGTGTCAAACTCAAATACAGAGTGGGCCAAAATTTTATTTGATATGCCATTGATATTTTTTAAATTATTACTATTATTATTTGAAACTGGATTTTGCATGTCACTAAAGTTATCTAAGCCTTGCTTGTTCAGTATTTAATGCAAAACTTGTTTGGGTCCCTAATAAAAGGTTAATTTGTTCATGGATTGAATCTGCTCTCATGAACGTGTGCCCCTTTCTCCAGATATTTTATCACAATCTCGGGTGGGCCCCATTCTGCGTTTGCACATTGGGCAAGAGCCGTGTACAGCGTCCAGTTTTTATTTTGACCTCCACAGTTATCTGCCCAAAAGAGTATGCAAGGGGAAGAATCAAGAACGTCCTGGGCCAATCTTCCAAATATCCCCTCGTGCCATAATATCACATAATCAGGTTGACCGTCGGCCCCCATTCGTGCAAATGTCTCATTAAAGACAATAAGTGACTGACAAAGAAGCTCCGATTGGTCCCTTGAGATGCTAGGTTTTTCTGTTGTATCTACGCAGTTATGTGGTAGTTGCTAGGTCCTGCCATGCGCGTAACAGCTGACTTACGGAACAAATTACAATATCGCATACACTAATGTAAAGCATATCATCTATTCATCCATCCATCTTCTTCCGCTTATCTGAGGTCGGGTCGCGGGGGCAACAGCCTAAGCAGGGAAGCCCAGACTTCCCTCTCCCAGGCCACTTCGTCTAGCTCAGGGGTGTCAAACTCAAATACAGAGTGGGCCAAAATTTAAAACTGAACAAAGCCGCGGGCCAAAGTTGAACAAATTAACCTTTTAATAGGGACCCAAACAAGTTTTGCATTGAATATTGAACAAGCAAGGCTTATATAACTTTATAGCGACATGTACAATCGAGTTTTAAATAATAATAATAATAATAATAATGATAATAATTAAAAAATATCAATGGCATATCAAATAAAATTTTGATAAAAATTGAATGCCTCTTTTTTATTTGCAGCCTTCTGAGGTAAATATCAAAATAAACTTTTTCTACAGGCTAATAATACATTTGAAAATAAAATAACGATAATGAATGAATCATAAATTCAAGCATTGAAGTAGCAAGAGAAAGTGCACGAGTAAACCGTTAATTATTGCTGAGGGTGGTATACTTTAACGTCCAGGAAGAGTTAGTGCTGCAATGGGTTCTGGGTATTTGTTCTGTTGTGTTTATGTTGTGTTACGGTGCGGATGTTCTCTTGAAATGTGTTTGTTATTCTTGTTTGGTGTGGGTTCACAGTGTGGTGCATATTTGTAACAGTGTTAAAGTTGTTTGTACGACCACCCTCAGTGTGACCTGTATGGCTGTTGAAAAAGTGTGATTTGCATTCACTTGTGTGCGCTT
Organism: Nerophis ophidion; assembly: GCF_033978795.1. Lineage (NCBI taxonomy): Eukaryota > Metazoa > Chordata > Actinopteri > Syngnathiformes > Syngnathidae > Nerophis > Nerophis ophidion. Next base: position 42,455,575 of record NC_084627.1, on the reverse strand, counting down.
GTGTGTGTGTGTGTGTGTGTGTGTGTGTGTGTGTGTGTGTGTGTGTGTGTGTGTGTGTGTGTGTGTGTGTGTAAAAGCTGTGTATATTATGTGACTGGGTTGGCACGCTATTTCTATGTAGGAAAAGCGGACGTGACGACAGGTTGTAGAGGACGCTAAAGGCAGTGCCGTTAAGGCACACCCCCAATATTGTCGTCCAGGTGGAAATCAGGAGAAATTCGCAAGAATGGTTGCCTCGGGAGATTTTCGGGAGGGGCACTGAAATTTGGGAGTCCGGGAAAATCGGGAGGGTTGGCAAGTATGAGTATTACCGGTGAATGCGGTGCTACAGGGCCACTGCCGCTGTATAATACTGGCGGGTCAGCTCTAATGTTAATTTCATATTGCCTCAAGGGCCAAATGAAATTACACGGCGGGCCAAATTTGGTCCGCGGGCCAGAGTTTGACACCCATGGTCTAGCTCTTCCTGGGGGATCCCGAGGTGTTCCCAGGCCAGCCGGGAGACATAGTCTTCCCAACGTGTCCTGGGTCTTCCCTGTGGCCTCCTATCGGTTGGACGTCCCCTAAACACCTCCCTAGGGAGGCGGATTCAGGAGGAACAGTGTGGTTTTCGCCCTGGTCGTGAAACTGTGGACCAGCTCTATACTCCCGGCAGAGTTCTTGAGGGTGCATGGGAGTTTGCCCAACCAGTCTACATGTGCCTTGTGGACTTGGAGAAGGCCTTCGACCGTGTCCCTCGGGAAGTCCTGTGGGGAGTGCTCAGAGAGTATGGGGTATCGGACTGTCTTATTGTGGCGGTCCGCTCTCTGTATGATCAGTGCCAGAGCTTGGTCCGCATTGCCGGCAGTAAGTCGAACACGTTCCCAGTGAGGGTTGGACTCCGCCAAGGCTGCCCTTTGTCACCAATTCTGTTCATAACTTTTATGGACAGAATTTCTAGGCGCATTCAAGGCGTTGAGGGGTTCTGGTTTGGTGACCGCAGGATTAAGTCTTTTGCATATCACCTAGGACAGGGGTATGGAACCTATGGCTCTAGAGCCAGATGTGGCTCTTTTGATGACTACATATGGCTCTCAGATAATTATATTTATATAGCGCTTTTCTCTAGTGACTCAAAGCGCTTTACAAAGTGACACCCAATATCTAAGTTACATTTAAACCAGTGTGGGTGGCACTGGGGGCAGGTGTGTAAAGTGTCTTGCCCAAGGACACAACGGCAGTGACTAGGATGGCGGAAGCGGGAATCGAACCTGGAACCCCTCAGGTTGCTAGCACGGCCACTCTCCTAACCGAGCTATGCCGAGTAACCGTGTGATACTCTTCCATATCAGTAGGTGGCAGTCGGTAGCTAATTGCTTTGTAGATGTGGGAAACAGCGGAAGGCAGGGTGCAGGTAAAAAGTTGTCTAATGCTTAAACCAGGGGCGGGGAACCTATGGCTCTAGAGCCAGATGACTGCATATGGCTCTCAGATAAATCTTAGCTGACATTGCTTAACACGATAAGTAATGAATAATTCCGCTGGTAATCACAGTTTCAAAAATAACGTTCAAATCATAAAACATTCTCATGCATTTTAATCCAACCATCCGTTTTTCTACCGCACCTGTTCACGATGTCGCATTAATGGTAAGAAGTATTATATTTATTATTGGTTAACTTTTAGAATAAAAATCAATCAATCAATCAATGTTTACTTATATAGCCCTAAATCACTAGTGTCTCAAAGGGCTGCACAAACCACCACGACATCCTCGGTAGGCCCACATAAGGGCAAGGAAAACTCACACCCAGTGGGACATCGGTGACAATAATGATCCAGTGGGACGTCTGTGACAATAATGATTATGAGAACCTTAGAGAGGAGGAAAGCAATGGATGTCGAGCGGGTCTAACATGATACTGTGAAAGTTCAATCCACAATGGATCCAACATAGTCGCGAGAGTCCAGTCCAAAGCGGGTCCAACTCAGCAGCGAGAGTCCCGTTCACAGCGGAGCCAGCAGGAAACCATCCCAAGCGGAGGCGGATCAGCAGCGCAGAGATGTCGAGGCGGATCAGCAGCGCAGAGATGTCCCCAACCGATACACAGGCAAGCAGTACATGGCCACCGGATCGGACCGGACCCCCTCCACAGGGGAGAGTGGGACATAGAAGAAAAAGAAAAGAAACAGCAGATCAACTGGTCTAAAAAGGGAGTCTATTTAAAGGCTACAGTATACAAATGAGTTTTAAGGTGAGACTTAAATGCTTCTACTGAGGTGGCATCTCGAACTGTTACCGGGAGGGCATTCCAGAGTACTGGAGCCCGAACGGAAAACGCTCTATAGCCCGCAGACTTTTTTTGGGCTTTGGGAATCACTAACAAGCCGGAGTCCTTTGAACGCAGATTTCTTGCCGGGACATATGGTACAATACAATCGGCAAGATAGGATGGAGCTAGACTGTGTAGTATTTTATACGTAAGTAGTAAAACCTTAAAGTCACATCTTAAGTGCACAGGAAGCCAGTGCAGGTGAGCCAGTACAGGCGTAATGTGATCAAACTTTCTTGTTCTTGTCAAAAGTCTAGCAGCCGCATTTTGTACCAACTGTAATCTTTTAATGCTAGACATGGGGAGACCCGAAAATAATACGTTACAGTAGTCGAGGCGAGACGTAACAAACGCATGGATAATGATCTCAGCGTCTTTAGTGGACAGAATGGAGCGAATTTTAGCGATATTACGGAGATGAAAGAAGGCCGTTTTAGTAACGCTTTTAATGTGTGCCTCAAAGGAGAGAGTTGGGTCGAAGATAATACCCAGATTCTTTACCGTGTCGCCTTGTTTAATTGTTTGGTTGTCAAATGTTAGAGTTGTATTATTAAATAGAGTTCGGTGTCTAGCAGGACCGATAATCAGCATTTCCGTTTTTTTGGCGTTGAGTTGCAAAAAGTTAGCGGACATCCATTGTTTAATTTCATTAAGACACGCCTCCAGCTGACTACAATCCGGCGTGTTGGTCAGCTTTAGGGGCATGTAGAGTTGGGTGTCATCAGCATAACAGTGAAAGCTAACACCGTATTTGCGTATGATGTCACCTAGCGGCAGCATGTAGATGCTGAAGAGTGCAGGGCCAAGGACCGAACCCTGGGGAACTCCACACGTTACCTTAACGTAGTCCGAGGTCACATTGTTATGGGAGACACACTGCATCCTATCAGTAAGATAAGAGTTAAACCAAGACAGGGCTAAGTCTGACATACCAATTCGTGTTTTGATACGTTCTAATAAAATATTATGATCGACGGTATCGAAAGCAGCGCTAAGATCGAGGAGCAGCAACATAGATGACGCATCAGAATCCATCGTTAGCAATAGATCATTAGTCATTTTTGCGAGGGCTGTCTCCGTCGAGTGATTTGCCCTGAAACCGGATTGAAAGGTTTCACATAGATTGTTAGACGCTAAGTGTTCATTTAACTGCTCCGCAACAATTTTTTCGAGGATTTTTGAAATAAAGGGAAGGTGAGACACCGGTCGGTAGTTTACCATGAGGTCAGGATCGAGGTTAGGTCTTTTAAGAAGAGGATGAATAACCGCTTTTTTGAATGCTAGGGGAACAGTGCCCGAGGAAAGTGATAAGTTTATAATATTTAGCACTGATGGACCTAATAATACAAAGAGCTCCTTGATCAGTTTCCCTGGAAGAGGGTCAAGTAAACATGTTGTTTGTTTTATTCCATTTACACGTTGTAACAATTCCTCTAATGTTATTTCCTCAAAACGAGAGAAACTATTTTGGAGGGCAGTATCCGCCGTATATACAATCGTGTCAGTGTTAATAGAACCCCGTTGTAGCTGGGACGCATTGTCTTTAATCTCCTTTCTAATGACTTCAATTTTCTTACTAAAGAATTGCATAAAGTCATCAGCTGAGTGGGTGGAGCTACTGGAAGGAGTCCCTTGTTGGGTTAGCGATGCTACCGTACTAAACAAAAATTTAGGATCGTTTTTATTGCGGTGGATGAGATTTGAGTAATAATTAGCTTTAGCTAAGGTAAGCATGCGTTTATAAGTTATTAAACCATCACTAAATGCTTGATGGTGCACCTCAAGTTTAGTCGTGCGCCATTTGCGTTCCAGCTTTCTGCATAATAATTTCTGAGCTCTAGTTTCTTCTGTAAACCACGGGGTGCGCTTTTTTGGAGCCTTTTTTAACTTTAGCGGTGCTATGTTATCAATGGTTTCGCGCAGGGCGTCGTTAAAGTTGTTAGTGAGGTTATCAATAGAGCCCACATACTTTGGGAATGGTGCCATTACCGAGGGCAGTAGGTCAGCAAGAGCTGTCGTTGTGGCCGTATTAATGTTGCGGCTGCTATAGCAGTTATTATTATTATTAGTTTGACGAACATGCGTCTGAACCTCGAATTTTATAAGGTAATGATCGGACAATACTTTAGTATACGGGAGTATCGTAACTTTGGAAGCGGTGATACCCTTGACAAGCACTAGGTCTATCGTATTACCGTTGCGATGCGTGGGTTCATTTATTATTTGTGTGAGACCACAGCTATCAATTATAGTCTGGAGCGCTACGCACGGTGGGTCCGATGGGGTATTCATATGGATATTAAAGTCCCCCATTATGATTATATTATCGGCGTGTGTCACTAGATCAGCAACGAACTCTGAGAATTCATTGATGAAGTCCGAACAGGGCCCTGGGGGGCGGTAGATAACAGCCAGGTGTAGAGGCAGCGGTGTGACAGACCTCATAGTAAGCACCTCAAACGATTTATATTTATTATTTATGTTAGGACTAAGGTTAAAGTTTTCGTTGTATATTAGTGCGACCCCCCCACCCCTTTTAAGCGGACGGGCAATATGCGCATGTGTAAAGTTAGGAGGACATGCCTCATTTAGCGCAAAAAAGTCGTTTGGTTTAAGCCAGGTTTCACTGAGACCGATGACGTTAAGATTGTTGTCTCTGATGATATCATTAACTAACAACGTTTTGGGAGACAATGATCTTATGTTTAAAAAACCTATATTATAGGTAGTGGGCTGTTTTAGGGAATTTTTGATCAAATTATCCGTAGTAGCAATATTAATAATGTTGTGTTTATTATGCCCAGTGCATTCAGTATAATTACGACCATATCTAGGAATTGATACGACGGGAATTTTCCGATTGTTTGATTGTTGCTTTGATAAACTGCACGCATCATGGTTAGCCACCTCAGTAACGGGGATTTTCCGATTGTTTGTTTGTTGCTCTGATAAACTGCACGCATCATAGTTAGCCACCTCAGTAAAACACATGTCCAACTCTGAAACACTCAAAGCAGAAAAAACTTGTTCTAATTTAACTGACTCCTTACCCAGACCAGTAGTCTCGCATTCCTTATTTAAATCCGTCTTCAGGGTGGAGGGAAGTGGTGTTCTGTGGGGATTAGCCTTCTGCTTTGTTTTTAGCCCCGCTCGACATCCGCGTTTCCGATCACACCGCTGGCGTCTGCTCCGTAGACGGCCCCCGCTGCCACTAGACTCCGCTGCTTCACAGGCCGCTGGATGTAGCCGCCGACGTATCCCCATGCTAGTTAGCATGTTTAGCACGCCCGCGTCTATCAGTCCAAAACGGCCCGATGTGTCCATATCCAGAAGTGTCTGGCGGTCGTACGTGATCACGGAGTGACCACGATGCGAGCCAGCCATGAAGTCTGCAGAACTGTCCGGCATTTCCGCCAAATGTTCCATCTTTAGCAAGAGCACCGCAGTGTCGCAGCCCGTCCGGGCGCCGCCATCTTGCCAATCTCCAATGTTGTTAAAAAGAATAATCAATCAATCAATCAATCAATGTTTATTTATATAGCCCCAAATCACAAATGTCTCAAAGGACTGCACAAATCATTACGACTACAACATCCTCGGAAGAACCCACAAAAGGGCAAGGAAAACTCACACCCAGTGGGACGCCAGTGACAATGCTGACTATGAGAAACCTTGGAGAGGACCTCAGATGTGGGCCCCCCCCCCCCCCCCCCCCCCTCTAGGGGACCGAAAGCAATGGATGTCGAGCGGGTCTAACATGATACTGTGAAAGTTCAATCCATAGTGGCTCCAACACAGCCGCGAGAGTTCAGTTCAAGCGGATCCAAGACAGCAGCCAGAGTCCCGTCCACAGGAAACCATCTCAAGCGGAGGCGGATAAGAGACTTATTATACTACTTAAAAATGCACAAATTTAGTTGTATTCAGTGTTGAAAAATGTTACATGGCTCCTACGGAAATACATTTTCAAATATTTAGGCTTTCATGGCTCTCTCAGCCAAAAAGGTTCCCGACCCCTGACCTAGGAACTCCAAAATTATTATCAGCTCAGTTTTGACCAACATTGAGTTACTGGGTTTTGCCTTTGGACGGGAGAGCTGGATAGGACAGAAAAATAACAATAACCTTTTATTTTTTGTGTGTGTTTTTTTTTCTATTTGCACACACTGGGCCGTTGGTTTGGTGACCCGTGCTCTGTACCGAAGGACTCAATTCATCAAAACCCAACGTAGACAAGTTGATAAGTGAGGATTGTGAGGAAGTAACATCCCAATAAAGCGTCCATGTGTTGAGTCTGAGCGGCCGCGAGGTCAAGTCTCTGAGCGGCGTGATAAGTGTTGTGACGGAACAAACACTCTCGTAGTCTGAGAGTAAATCGACCTCTGAGTCCGAGCGCTAACTAGAGTGACTAGTCATCCTGTCAGCCCTGCTGATTGGCTCATTTAAATACCGCTCAGGTGTAATTGGCTGGCAAATTAAACTGTCATTATTGGACAAGCAGGGCAGGGAGAACATGGCGGGGGAGTGACAGGACAAAATGACCGTTGTATTCCCCCGGGAGAAGAAGAGAAGGGAACACACGCTCCGAGAAGACATCACTCAGGCTGGTTGTGACACCGTTTTAAAACCTGCTGGTCACGTTCCAGCAGCAAATCACTCACAGGTTCTGTTACGACTCGGAGTAAGGAGAGGACCAAGATGCAGAGAAGAAGTTAAAAAAAAAATAAAGCTTTTATTTTGAAACTACTTTTTACCTCCAATGCAAAAAGTTTTTCACAGGAATAATCAATACGCGGAAAAATAATTCAGAGAATAAACATTTAACTTAAAATCACTCCACAAAAATAAGGAGGGATACTAATCTGAGGACCATCCATCCATCCATCCATCCGTGTTCTTCCGCTTATCCAAGGTCGGGTCGCGGGGGCAACAGCCTAAGCAGGGAAACCCAGACTTCCCTTTCCCCAGCCACTTCGTCTAGCTCTTCCCGGGGGATCCGGAGGCGTTCCCAGGCCAGCCGGGAGACATAGTCTTCCCAACGTGTCCTGGGTCTTCCCCGTGGCCTCCTACCGGTTGGACGTGCCCTAAACACCTCCCTAGGGAGGCGTTCGGGTGGCATCCTGACCAGATGCCCGAACCACCTCATCTGGCTCCTCTCGATGTGGAGGAGCAGCGGCTTTACTTTGAGTTCCTCCCGGATGGCAGAGCTTCTCATCCTATCTCTAAGGGAGAGACCCGCCACACGGCAGAGGAAACTCATTTCGGCCGCTTGTACCCGTGATCTTATCCTTTCGGTCATGACCCAAAGCTCATGACCATAGGTGAGGATGGGAACGTAGATCGACCGTTAAATTGAGAGCTTTGCCTTCCGGCTCAGCTCCTTCTTCACCACAACGGATCGGTACAACGTCCGCATTACTGAAGACGCCGCACCGATCCGCCTGTCGATCTCACGGTCCACTCTCCCCCAACTCGTGAACAAGACTCCTAGGTACTTGAACTCCTCCACTTGGGGCAGGGTCTCCTCCCCAACCCGGAGATGGCACTCCACCCTTTTCCGGGCGAGAACCATGGACTCGGACTTGGAGGTGCTGATTTTCATTCCGGTCGCTTCACACTCGGCTGCAAACCGATCCAGTGAGAGCTGAAGATCCCGGTCAGATGAAGCCATCAGGACCACATCATCTGCAAACAGCAGATGATGTGGTCCTTCTAACAAAAAAAGAATATTAATAAGAATAAACGAAAAGCGCTCCAACAGGAGGAAAAAACACCGAAACGACCTATATATAAACACTAACTATAAATAACAAAAAAATCACTCAATCAATGAGGCAATAAATTCGAAATTCGGAAAAACAAAAAATCACCAATTAGGAAGACGAATGATAACCGAGGACGCTCAAAGGAGGAAAAAGTAAACTCAAAATTACAGCAAAAACTAGGATAACTAGGAAAACAGGAACAAGACATGGACATGGACATGGACGCTAGAAAGGCACGATAGACGAGACGATCTGGCAAAGGACAAACCAAACGGAGAAGTGGGTTTGAATAGGATGTGGGAGTGATGGGGAACAGGTGGAAACAATCAGGAATCACGGATGACGTCAGACTGGTGACACAAGAGGAAGGACCCATGGACTGAAACAAGAGGGTAGCTTTTCAAAATAAAACACGTAAATCACAAGACCGAAAAACCAAGAGAAGACTGTGACAGGTGCACACACACACACACACACACACGCACACACACACACACACACACACACACACACACACACACACACACACACACACACACACACACACACACACACACACACACACACACACTATATTGACAAAAGAATTTGGCCACCTGCTTTTACTCACATATGAACTTGAAGTGCCATCCCACGGAATTGTCCAAAAGTTTTTAGTATCCTGGAGCATTCAAAGTTCAATCAATCAATCAATCAATCAATCAAAGTTGACTTATATAGCCCTAAATCACCAGTGTCTCAAAGGGCTGCACAAGCCACAACTACATCCTCGGCTCAGATCCCACATCAGGGCAAGGAAAAACTCAACACAATGGGTTGCACCGGTCGCCCAGGGGGACGTCGAGTTGATCTAGCATAATAGTGTGAGAGTCCAGTCCTTAGTGGATCTAACATAATAGTGTGAGTCCAGTCCATAGTGGATCTAACATAATAGTATGAGAGTCCAGTCCATAGTGGATCTAACGTAATAGTTTGAGTCCAGTCCATAGTAGATCTAATATAATAGTGTGAGAATCCAGTCCTTAGTGGATCTAACATAATAGTGTGAGTCCAGTCCATAGTGGATCTAACATAATAGTGTGAGTCCAGTCCAGAGTGGATCTAACATAATAGTGTGAGTCCAGTCCATAGTGGATCTAACATAATAGTATGAGAGTCCAGTCCATAGTGGATCTAACGTAATAGTTTGAGTCCAGTCCATAGTAGATCTAATATAATAGTGTGAGAATCCAGTCCTTAGTGGATCTAACATAATAGTGTGAGTCCAGTCCATAGTGGATCTAACATAATAGTGTTGGAGTCCAGTCCATAGTGGATCCAACATAATAGTGTTGGAGTCAAGTCCATAGTGGATCTAACATAATAGTGTGAGAGTCCAGTCCATAGTGGATCTAACATAATAGTGTGAGAGTCCAGTCCATAGTGGATCTAACATAATAGTATGAGAGTCCAGTCCATAGTTGATCTAACATAATAGTATGAGAGTCCAGTCCATAGTGGATCTAACATAATAGTGTGAGAGCCCAGTCCATAGTAGATCTAACATAATAGTGTGAGAGTCCAGTCCATAGTGAATCTAACATAATAGTGAGAGTCCAGTTCATAGTGGATCTAACATAATAGTGTGAGAGTCCAGTCCATAGTGGATCTAACATAATAGTGAGATTCCAGTTCATAGTGGATCTAACATAATAGTGTGAGAGTCCAGTTCATAGTGGATCTAACATAATAGTGTGAGAGTCCAGTTCATAGTGGATCTAACATAATAGTGTGAGAGTCCAGTCCATAGTGGATCTAACATAATAGTGAGAGTCCAGTTCATAGTGGATCTAACATAATAGTGTGAGAGTCCAGTCCATAGTGGATCTAACATAATAGTGAGAGTCCAGTTCATAGTGGATCCAACATAATAGTGTGAGAGTCCAGTCCATAGTGAATCTAACATAATAGTGAGAGTCCAGTTCATAGTGGATCTAACATAATAGTGTGAGAGTCCAGTCCATAGTGAATCTAACATAATAGTGAGAGTCCAGTTCATAGTGGATCTAACATAATAGTGTGAGAGTCCAGTCCATAGTGGATCTAACATAATAGTGAGAGTCCAGTTCATAGTGGATCTAACATAATAGTGTGAGAGTCCAGTCCATAGTGGATCTAACATAATAGTGAGAGTCCAGTTCATAGTGGATCCAACATAATAGTGTGAGAGTCCAGTCCATAGTGAATCTAACATAATAGTGAGAGTCCAGTTCATAGTGGATCTAACATAATAGTGTGAGAGTCCAGTCCATAGTGAATCTAACATAATAGTGAGAGTCCAGTTCATAGTGGATCTAACATAATAGTGTGAGAGTCCAGTCCATAGTGGATCTAACATAATAGTGAGAGTCCAGTTCATAGTGGATCCAACATAATAGTGTGAGAGTCCAGTCCATAGTGAATCTAACATAATAGTGAGAGTCCAGTCCATAGTGGATCTAACATAATACTGTGAGAGTCCAGTCCATAGTGAATCTAACATAATAGTGAGAGTCCAGTTCATAGTGGATCTAACATAATAGTGTGAGAGTCCAGTCCATAGTGGATCCAACATAATAGTGAGAGTCCAATCCATAGTTGATCTAACATAATAGTTAGAAAACAATTGTCCAGGAATGCACTGACCTGATAACTGAACAACGTTTTCATTTGACCATTTGTGTTTAGCTACTGATCATATGTGGTCAAAATTATTGGAGTGATTAATCAGCATTTGTACATGATAAATGCAATATGTTTGTGATTAATTACACGTGTGAACTTGGACAACCCAATTATAAAACACTTAGTGTCAATTCTTATCGATCAGTCATTATGGAGTCGTACTAATTAGATTGCTGTCATTTCTTTTCTGTATTTAGACGTTTTCCATGTGCTTCAAACAAGACTTTGTGTGACTATTGAGGTGATTGACATTCCAGATTGTACGACCACGGGGTCCTTTTTTCTTTAGAGCCACGGCTCCGGTGCCGCATGCGGCTCTTTGGTCACTCTGATGTGGCTCGGCTGCATAATCAACGACCCACCCGATTATTTCGGGAGTTTGGTGCCTCTCCCAGGAATCACCTGGGGACAACATTCTCCGGTCTACACCCGGTCTACAATATTGAGTGCGTGCCGTGTGGGCAATTCTCTTAACTTCCTCTTTAACATGTCGTCACGCCCGCTTTTACACAATGCTATCTGTTTGTCGGCCGGTCGCATGCTATACGCAGCTCTTGTCAATTTACGCACATACCTGCAAGGCATACTTGTTCAACAGCCATACAGGTTACAATGATGGTTGTAATATAAACAACTTTAGCACTCTTACTAACATGCACCACACTGTGAACCCACACCAAACAAGAATGACAAACACATTTCGGGAGAACATCCTCACTATAACACGACATAAACACCACAGTACAAATACCCAGAATCCCATGCGTCCCTGACTCTTACTGGCTATTATACACACCCGCTAGCACCAAACCCGCCCACCTCAACCGAAGCACGTCCAGGGTCACCACCGCACCCGCCGCACCGACACCCCGCCTCGCCCGCCTTCCCCGCGGCCGGCGACACGCGCCCGGCACCGGCGGAACGGCCCCACACCCTCACCCGCGCGGCCGACCCCCGGTTAGGGGAGACCGACGCACGGGCGGTAGAGCGACCGAGGCCACCGGCGCGGACGCGCCGCACGCAACCGAGGATCCGAACGGGCGGCGGGGTGACGGCTCCCCCAGCCACGGCCCGTGCCCAGCCCCGCTTCGCACCCTAGCCCGACCGACCCAGCCCTTAGAGCCAATCCTTGTCCCGAAGTTACGGATCTGTCTAGCCGACAGCCTTTACCCGCCTTGTTCTAACATGCCAGAGGTATACAGTGTTATTTCATCTAAATTTCAAAGGAGTTTTGCGGCTCCCATTGTTTTCTTTATTTTGTGAAACGGGTCAAAGTGAAACGGGCTTCACGGTGTAAGACGGGTTAGTGCGTCTGCCTCACAATACGAAGTTCCTGCAGTCCTGGGTTCAAATCCAGGCTCGGGATCTTTCTGTGTGTAGTTTGCATGTTCTTCCCGTGAATGCGTGGGTTCCCTCCGGGTACTCCGGCTTCCTCCCACTTCCAAAGACATGCACCTGGGGATAGGTTGATTGGCAACACTAAATTGGCCCTAGTGTGTGAATGTGAGTGTGAATGTTGTCTGTCTATCTGTGTTGGCCCTGCGATGAGGTGGTGACTTGTCCAGGGTGTACCCCGCATTCCGCCCGTTTGTGGCTGAGATAGGCGCCAGCGCCCCCCGCGACCCCAAAAGGGAATAAGCGGTAGAAAATGGATGGATGGATGGATGGGTCAAAATGGCTCTTTGAGTGGTGAAGGTTGCCGACCCCTGCTTTAGAGGATCTACTATAATTAACCAATAATAAATGGACTTCCCAAATCTTTGCACTACAGTGCCTGCTGCTTTGCGGGAATATTATTTATAACCCGGTATGTATATTTTTTATAGTCCAATCTCAGGTCTTTTTTTTTTGTCCTATTTCTTTGAGACATTTTTGGACTAATTAAACAATCAATTTCTCTTGTCCACTCAACATTGTGACATGGCTGGGTAATAAAACTGATGGATAGACGGTGACCAGACCTTCCCCAGGTGAACCCTGACCTCCCACTGTGCACGTGTGTTTGGGTGTGTGTGTGTGTGTGTGTGTGTGTGTGTGTGTGTGTGTGTGTGTGTGTGACTTAAGCCCATCTGTGTGGGCCGTTAAGAGCCTCTTTCTATCTGCCCTTTTATTCTGACCCACGTCCTCTACGGTCAACACTGAGAGCCCTCAGGCCTTGGGGAGCGTGTCCCTTGTTCTTTCTATGACTCTGTGTGTGTGTGTGTGAGTGTGTGTGTGTGTGTGTGTGTGTGTGTCAGCACAAGTCCTTAGGAGAGCGCAGACAGACACAGGCGCATGCAATGTTTCATGATCTCATCAATGCATGAATGGATTGTGAATCTGGGGGTAAGGACGGCTGCGTGGCCCCTGGCCACTACTTACTGAATCAGATATGTGAAATCTGATATAAGCTCCAATTTTAAATGCATTTGTAATGCAATATAGCGACAAGCTTGATGCTAAGGTCAGGTGCAGAAGTTGGGCTGTCAAAAGATCATCTTTATTTAGTGACAAGTCTTTAAATCTGAGCTCTATTTTGCAGGGAGTTAGAATGTTTATTATGGAAATTATAATGATTAATCCTGCTAAATCAGGGGTGTTCAAAGTTTTTCCACTGAGGGCCGCACACTGAAAATTCAAAGCAAGCAGGGGCCATTTTTAAAAAAAAACAATCCAATGTATGTATAAAAATTATACACTTAGGCCTCGACTCAGGTTTGATCCCATGGACCCTAAAGGGTTTTGGTAAAAATAAAATGTCATTATTCAATATTATTATTTTATTATTATTCAAGTTTTAAATCTTTGGATCAACATTAGGTCTATCTGTCAATATGACGTTTTTTTAAAGATTTAAGTTGTATGCTCTTTTTGTCACAGAAAACCATGTCTTTTTTTATAAAAAAACACAAAATATGCAATAGTTTCACCCAATAAAATTTTTAAGAAGAATATTTGAGATTATATAATAATTGGAGCAGTAAAACTTATAACACCATTGATTTTAACTCACTATTGATTGATTGATTGATTATTTTTTTGTGCAATGACACTTAAAAACAAAACACACTGATCCAAAGGGTCCTACTCATTAAAGTGTTAAAAAATAAATATGTATATATATATTTTTTTTGTGTTTACTTTTAACACAATGGTCTCGAGATCAACTTCAGATCTATTCGTCAATTATAATTTTTTTTGTGGTTTATGTTTTTTGTTTGTTCAATTTAGGCCTTTCTTTCCAAAAAAATAAAAGAACAGCTCAGTTTTTTATATGGCAAACACAAAATATGCAACATTTGCCCCCAAAAATATCTCAAAGTGGAATATTTAATGAGACATAATTGGAGCCTCGAATTGGTCAATAATTCATAATTGATTTTGATTCACTGTTTTTTTTTTTTCAAGAAAGAAACAGCCTGCATGGCAGCTTTGTGTTATTAGAGTAAACATTGCAACATTTTCTTGTTAGATTTCACCTGTTTGCTCTTATATACCACTTTTTATGTTTTTAATTTTTTTTCCATAGTATTTTTAAAATGCGCCATGGGGCTGTTAAAAAATAACTAAAAAACTTGTTGGAAGCTGGAAGCAGGGGTGTATATTGTAGCTTGGAAGAGTTAGTGCTGCATGGAATTCTGGGTATTTGTTATGTTGTGTTTATGTTGTGTTACGGTGCGGATGTTCTCCCAAAATGTGTTTGTTATTCTTCTTTGGTGTGGGTTCACAGTGTGGCACATATTTGTAAAGATGTTAAAGTTTTTTTTACGGCCAACCTTAGTGTGACCTGTGTAGCTGTTGATCAAATATGTTTTGCAATAGCACACGTACGTCCTCAATAGCCAGATACAACATATAACTGGGCTTGCACGCTGTTTGTACAGGATGTAGGTGGCGCTAAAGACACTGCCATCATGGCACCCCCTGCATGTTGTTGGTTGGGAGAAAATCGACAGGAATTCTAGAGAATGGATGCCCTGAAATTCAGGTGTCTCCCGGGAAAATTGGGAGCGTTGGCAAGTATGCGTTCATGTTAAACTCGCGGGCCGCATGTTTGAGACCCCTGCTCCAGAAGGTCATAAACAGTTGGCTCTATCAACACACTTTGTGGAAATGGAACCTACAGCAAAGAATGTAGGATAGCTGCTTTTACTGTAAAAGCCCACAAGCAGTAAAGTTGTCACCTTGAGTAAATAGTACATAAAAAGAGAACACAATGATTTGCAAGTCTTGCTCAATTTATATTCATTTGAATAGAATGCAAAGACAAGATATTTCATGTTCACACTGAGATACAAACATTTTTTGTGAAATAATCATGAACTTAGATGGTGAAATCCCTAAATTCCATGCAATAGCTGCTTGAGAAATGTTGTTCTTATACAATTTGCTCGGGCATTTGTTGACAAAGTGGTGACCCTCGCCCTGTCCTTGTTTGTGAATGAGTGAGCGTTTCACGGAAGCTGCTTTTATAGCCAATCATGGCACCCACCTGTTCCCAATTAGACTGTTCACCTGTGGGATGTTCCAAATAAAACTTGGATGAGCGTTCCTCAACTTTCTCATTCTTTTTTGCCACTTGTGCCAGCTTTTTTTAAACATGTTGCAGGCATCACATTCCAAATGAGCTGATATTTGCAAAAAAATAAAAGTTTACCAGTTTGAACGTTAAATATATTGTCTTTGCAGTCTATTCAATTGAATATAATTTAAAAAGGATTTGCAAATCATTGTATTCCCTTTTTATTTACCATTTACACAAAGTGACAACTTCACTGCTTTTGGCTTTTTGTAGATAACACGGCAATGCAGGTATTAAACATATTTATGTAAATGTATTAATTATTATTAAAAGTCTAATAATATGGCGTGTGATAAGAAGAAAATTACCTCATTTTTTGATAGGGTGATAGAATAGAAAGTACTTTATTGATCCCTGCGAGAAATTCAGCACCACAGTTCGCTCACAATAGACAATAAACACTTAGGTATTTTTTAACATGTGAATAATATAAATACAGTCTACTATACAGCATTATTCACATGTGAATAATATAAATAATATAAATACAGTCTACTATACAGCATTATTCACATGTGAATACTATAAATACAGTCTATTATACAGCATTATTCACAAGTGAATAATATAAATACAGTCTATTATATAGAATTATTCACATGTGAATAATATAAATACAGTTTATTATACAGCATTATTCATATGTGAATAATATAAATACAGTCTATTATACAGCATTATTCATATGTGAATAATATAAATACAGTCTATTATACAGCATTATTCACATGTGAATAATATAAACACAGTCTATTGTACCCCATTATTTACATGTGAATAATATAAATACAGTCTATTATACCGCATTATTCACATGTGAATAATATAAATACAGTGTATTATATAGTATTATTCACATGTGAATACTATAAATACAGCTTATTATACAGCATTATTCACATGTGAATAATATAAATACAGTCTATTATATAGCATTATTCACATGTGAATAATATAAATAGAGTCTATTATACAGAATTATTCACATGTGGATAATATAAATACAGTCTATTATACTGCATTATTCACATGTGAATAATATAAATACAGTGTAATATATAGTATTATTCACATGTGAATACTATAAATACAGTTTATTATACAGCATTATTCACATGTGAATAATATAAATACAGTCCATTATATAGCATTATTCACATGTGAATAATATAAATACAGTCTATTATACAGAATTATTCACATGTGGATAATATAAATACAGTCTATTATACAGAATTATTCACATGTGGATAGTATAAATACAGTCTATTATACCACATTATTCACATGTGAATAATATAAATACAGTGTATTATATAGCATTATTCACATGTGAATAATATAAATACAGTCTATTATACCCCATTATTCACATGTGAATAATATAAATACAGTCTATTATACCGCATTATTCACGTGTGAATAATATAAATACAGTGTATTATATAATATTATTCACATGTGAATACTATAAATACAGTCTATTATACAGCATTAGTCATATGTGAATAATATAAATACAGTCTATTATACAGCATTAGTCATATGTGAATAATATAAATACAGTCTATTATACAGCATAATATTTATATGTAAATAATATAAATACAAAATATTATACAGCATTATTCACATGTGAATAATATAAATACAGTCAATTATACCGCATTATTCACATGTGAATAATATAAATACAGTCTATTATACAGCATTATTCACAAGTGATTAATATAAATACAGTCCATTATATAGCATTATTCACATGTGAATAATATAAATACAGTTTATTATACAGTATTATTCACAAGTGAATAATATAAATACAGTCTATTATATAGCATTATTCACATGTGAATAATATAAATACAGTTTATTATACAGCATTATTCATATGTGAATAACATAAATACAGTCTATTATACAGCATAATTCACATGTGAATAATATAAATACAGTCTATTATACAGCATTATTCACATGTGAATAATATAAATGCAGTCTATTATACCGCATTATTAACATATGAATACTATAAATACAGTTTATTATACAGCATTATTCACATGTGAATAATATAAATACAGTCCATTATATAGCATTATTCACATGTGAATAATATAAATACAGTCTATTATACAGAATTATTCACATGTGGATAATATAAATACGGTCTATTATACCGCATTATTCACATGTGAATAATATAAATACAGTGTATTATATAGCATTATTCACATGTGAATAATATAAATACAGTCTATTATACCGCATTATTCACATGTGAATAGTATAAATACAGTCTATTATACAGCATTATTCATATGTGAATAATATGAATACAAACTATTATACAGCATTATTCACAAGTGAATTATATAAATACAGTCTATTATATAGCATTATTCACATGTGAATAATATAAATACAGTTTATTATACAGCATTATTCATATGTGAATAATATAAATACAGTCTATTATACAGCATTATTCACATGTGAATAATATAAATACAGTCTATTATACAGAATTATTCACATGTGAATAATATAAATACAGTCTAGAATACAGCATTAATCACATGTGAATAATATAAATACAGTCTATTATACAGCATTATTCATAAATGAATAATATAAATACAAACTATTATACCGCATTATTCACATGTGAGTACTATAAATACAGTCTATTATACAGCATTATTCACATGTGAATAATATAAATACAGTCTATTATACAGAATTATTCACATGTGAATAATATAAATACAGTCTAGAATACAGCATTAATCACATGTGAATAATATAAATACAGTCTATTATACAGCATTATTCATAAATGAATAATATAAATACAAACTATTATACCGCATTATTCACATGTGAGTACTATAAATACAGTCTATTATACAGCATTATTCACATGATCTTGCACCACCATGCTTTAGCAGACTAATATATTGGTGGACCAACCAGAACCCTTCTTAGGTAGAGCGACCTTTGGGGCAATAACCTCTCCGTTTTATTCCAATGACCATTGATTGCTATTTAAAAGCTGGCCATACGTGGAAAGGAAGGTTTGATAGTGAACAGACGTGTTGCCATCGCAGGATTAATAAGTGCTATTGAATGCATGCTAACTGTACGTGCTAATGACACGCTCCATCTGTCTGACAGCAGGCACACAATCATAGTGTGTGTGTGTGTGTGTGTGTGTGTGTGTGTGTGTGTGTGTGTGCGTGTGCCTTTAAGTGCTGTTTGGGACAGCTTTTATTTGGTGTGAGTGTGCTTTGCTGCCCAAATAAATGGATGCAATCCCTTGCGGACTCTGCGATTTTGTGTGTGTGTGTGTGTGTGTGTGTGTGCGTGTGCGAGTGTGTGTGTCCCAAAGCACTGTGCCCCTGTTGTGACATCATCTATGAATGTCATAATTGAGGGTCTGTAAATTGCCGCTTTTCCCCGCTCAGCGTGGCCCCATGTGTCAATAGTGAGGTTCAAGGTGACGGAGCGGATCAATAACCCAGACAGGAGCCATCCGCTGAATTTACAGCCCGGTAACAAGAGAGCCATGAAAGTGCGCCGGCTCTTTAGCCTTCAGCGAGCTGCTGCTGCCGCGTCTGCTGCTGCTGCTGGACGCCGGCCTGCGTTTGTCAAACATGCAAGCTGCTGATTCTCTAAAGGAATGTCGTGTCCTTGTCCTTTTGGAGGGCAATTGTGGCTCTGCATCCACGTTGGCCTTTTTGTAGAAATGACAAATAAATGAAACAAAAACCTCAATGTAGGTCTCGCTGAGACCTATATTTCATACACTGACCGCCCCCAACTAAAATCAACAGGAAGTTTGCTATTCCCACTTTAATACAACAACTGCATTACTTTCATGTACATTAGAGTCTCAAAAAGGCGGCACCAAGGCGTCCTTATAAAATGCCAAATCCACTTTACAACTGTTATTACTATGAGAATGATGTATAACACATGTGTATACAACTTTTTCTCTGCGTAATAATCCATCCATCCATCTTCTACCGCTTATCTGGTCTTGGGTCGCGGGGGCAGCAGCCAAAGCGGTCCCGTCTATTGCTATTTGCAGCTTTAATTATCATTATTAGGGTCCGCCAGGCCCATTGCAAAATGACTTTTTGCAATTGGCCAAAGGACCCTATTGAAACTGTAAGGTTTTATTCTTTCTTTATTATTATTCCGCCGCCTCTTCAAACTGTAATTTGACCCACTGAACATGCTTCAAAACTCACCAGATTTCACACACTCATCAGAACTGGCGAAAATTGCCATCTAATAAAAAAACAAAACCCCAAAAATAAAAAATGCGCTCTAGCGCCCTCTAGGAAAAAAAAAACAGATTGCTTGTAACTTCTGTTAGGAATGTCGTACAGCCATGAAACACAAACCTCTCTGTAGGGCTGACTTAGACCTAGATTTCATACTTTTACCTTCTAGGACAAAAATCAACAAAAATGTTGCAAAAACCCATTCAAAGCAAAATTTTCGCAAAAAAATGCTATTTTTGCCTCTTTGCGCTGTAATTTGATGCCCTTAAAATACCTCAAAACTTACCAAACTTGACACACACATCAGGACTGGCTAAAATTGAGATCTAATAAAAAAATACAAAAATACCCAAAACTGCAAATTGCGCTGTAGCACAATTTTTGAAAAAAACACAGAAAAAACTACTCCTAGGAAGAAAACACAGACAAAACTGCTTGTAACTTCCGGTAGGAATGTCGGAGGGACGTGAAACAAAAACCTCTATGTAGGTCTCACTTAGGCCTACATTTCATAGATTGACGACTTCCAACACAAACCAACAGGAAGTTTGCAATCCCTCCTTCAAAACAAAATTTTTGTAAAAACCGGTCACCTTTCTTCAAACATTAGCTCCTCTGAGCGCGTTTGTCGTTTCGGTTTCAAACTCGCACAGGAGAGAGATTTAACCCTTCTGATTAAAAGTTATCCAAAGAGTTTTGATTACTGCTCCGGTTTTGATTTTACGCGCCTTCAAAGAACCCCTGCGCAAAGTTTCCTAAAATATGTCATTTTTGCCTCTTTGAACTGTAATTTGACCCCCTTAAAGCTCTACTATGCAAAGCGAAAGCCATTTATCAACAACATCCAGAAACGCCGAGCTGTAATTAGACCCCCTTAACATGCTTCAAAACTCACCAAATTTTACACACACACCAGAACTGGAGAAAATTCACATCTAATAAAAAAACAAACCCCAACAATCCAAATTGCGCTCTAGCGCCCCCCAGGAAAAAACACAGACAAAACTGCTTGTAAATTCTGTTAGGAATGTCATAGAGACATGAAACAAAAACCTCTATGTAAGTTTGACTAAGACCAGGGCTTGAGTCGCGGGGGCAGCAGCCAAAGCGGACCTGACAAACGCTGCTTGCAGCTTTAATTTTTCATGTTATTCATGTATTTAATTACCATGATTACATCACTTGACTCGTGAGACTGGAGTGTCCAAACGTGTTTCACTGAAACATGCAGGGATAATTTTACATATTTTGTTTTGTAAATAAAAGTTAAAAATTCTGTATTAATATTTAAAGACAAAACGTTGTGTCAGAATTGTGTTATAGGCAACACATCACATGATTATTAGTTATTATAAATAACATTTATGTTTTTTTTTCACTACATTACATTGTTTTGCTCTTTTTTAACATACATTTTACTGTTGTTTTTTTTAACTTAAAAAGTATTTAGCTAGCAGTACTGTTTTCAGTCATAGTTGAAATGTCACCGAATACACGGAGATAACTTATTTCATCGGATTTGGATCTGAAGGATGCTACTTCCTGTGATGCTACTTCCTGCAGACCATGTGACTTTTTCAGAAGGCATCATAAGTTAGTGCAAGGCTTTGGACTGAAGGGACATTTTCGGCCTGCGATGAGGTGGCGACTTGTCCAGGGTGTACCCTGCCTTCCGCCCGATTGTAGCTGAGATAGGCGCCAGCGCCCCCCGCGACCCCGAAAGGGAATAAGCGGTAGAAAATGGATGGATGGATGGACATTTTCGGCACCAAATGTGTTGTGAAAATTAAAATAATTCATTATTAATCTGTTGTATAACACTAATAATTATTTGCTTTATCACCTATGATTCTCTTTTCAGATTAAGCAATTGATTAACTTATCAAGTGATGTACATTGAATTGGTGTTAGCAACTTTAATGTACAAATTCTACCAAAAAGGCCACCCTTATTCTTTCATTTTTTTCCACATTAGGCTCCCAGCCCAAAAAGATGGACACCCTGTGTAAAGGAGTAGTGAATTTGAATTGTTTTTAACTGAAAAGAAACGTAAAGTTAAAGTTCTAATACTGAATAACAAGATCAACAACATTTTTATGAAGGATTTACAAACCCTGTTTCCATATGAGTTGGGAAATTGTGTTAGATGTAAATATAAACGGAATACAAAGATTTGCAAATCATTTCAACCCATATTCAGTTGAATATGCTACAAAGACAACATATTTGATGTTCAAACTCATAAACTTTGGGTTTTTTTTGCAAATACTAATTAACGTAGAATTTCATGGCTGCAACACGTGCCAAAGTAGTTGGGAAAGGGCATGTTCACCACTGTGTTGCATCACCTTTTCTTTTAACAACACTCAATAAATGTTTGGGAACTGAGGAAACTAATTGTTGTAGCTTGGAAAGTGGAATTCTCTCCCATTCTTGTTTTATGTAGAGCTTCAGTCGTTCAAAAGTCCGGGGTCTCCGCTGTCGTATTTTACGTTTCCTAATGCGCCACACATTTTCGATGGCAGACAGGTCTGGACTGCAGGCGGGCCAGGAAAGTACTCGCACCCTTTCTTTACGAAGCCACGCTGTTGTAACACTTGTCTTGCTGAAATAAGCAGGGGCGTCCATGATGACGTTGCTTGGATGACAACATATGTTGCTCCAAAACCTGTATGGACCATTCAGCATTAATGGTGCCTTCACAGATGTGTAAGTTACCCATGCCTTGGGCACTAATGCACCCCCATACCATCACAGATGCTGGCTTTTGAACTTTGCGCTTATAACAATCCGAATTCTTATTTTCCTCTTTGTTCCGGAGGACGCCACGCCTCTTATTCCAAATATAATTTGAAATGTGGACTCGTCAGACCACAGAACATCTTTCCACTTTGCATCAGTCCATCTTATATGAGCTCCGGCCCAGCCAAGCCGGTGGCGTTTCAGGATATTGTTGATAAATAGGTTTTGCTTTGCATAGTAGAGTTTTAACTTGCACTTACAGATGTAGCACCCAACTGTAGTTACTGACAGTGGTTTTATGAAGTGTTCCTGAGCCCATGTGGTGATATCCTTTACACACTGATGTCGGTTTTTGATGCAGTACCCCCTGAGGGGTTAAAGGTCCGTAATATCAACGCTTACGTGCAGTGATTTCTCCAGATTCTCTGAACCTGTTGATGATTTTACGGACCGTAGATGGTAAAATCCCTAAATTCCTTGCAATAGCTCGTTGAGAAATGTTGTTCTAAAACTGTTCGATAATTTGCTTACAAAGTGGTGACCCTCACCCCATCCTTGTTTGTGAATTACTTAGCATTTCATGGAAGCTGCTTTTAAACCCAATCATGGCACCCACCTGTTCCC
Organism: Nerophis ophidion; assembly: GCF_033978795.1. Lineage (NCBI taxonomy): Eukaryota > Metazoa > Chordata > Actinopteri > Syngnathiformes > Syngnathidae > Nerophis > Nerophis ophidion. The sequence continues at coordinate 42,432,576 of NC_084627.1, read as the reverse complement.
AATTAGCCTGCACACCTGTGGGATGTTCCATATAAGCGTTTGATGAGCATTCCCCAACTTTATCAGTATTTATTGCCACCTTTCCCAACTTCTTTATCGCGTGTTGCTGGCATCAAATTCTAAAGTTAATGATTATTTGCACAAAAAAAAAAAATGTTTATCAGTTTGAACATCAAATATGTTGTCTTTGTAGCATTTTCAACTGAATATGGGTTGAACATGATTAGCAAATCATTGCATTCCGTTTATATTTACATCTAACACAATTTCCCAACTCATATGTATTTCCATGCTTTTGTCCTTGAATGAGATGATGTATCACCTATCATGTACTAAAGGCAAAAAAAAAAGCCAACTACGAGCAAAAACCAGTAAAAAAAACAAAAGTATATGGAGAGCTTTTTTGCAAAGGGAAAATGCCAGAGGCTCCCACTAATTCCACATATGACTTTTTTCTTCAAATTCATTTTCATGCATATTTATTTGCCACATGTGAAAATAATGCCTACATTAAAGCATTCCCTGGTGCAATAAATGTTGGGGACCCCTGAATTAGACAATGTTTTGATGTTTTGCACATTGCAGGTAGGAAATCTCCACGACAACACATGGTCCAGCAGGGATGGAAGCCACAATGACAACAGGTGAGCTGTGAAGGTGACAGTCTTTTTTTTTTTCCAGGTGATGGATTAGCTTCATTTCCAGCGTTAGCCGTCTGTTGCCAGAGTGTGTGATGCCGCGTGTGTGTGTGTGTGTACGTGTGTGTGTGTAGGTGATATGTGGTTCTGCTTGACCATGTGCGTTGGACTGTGTTTCTGTCACCTTGTGTCTATTTATACGTGTCTTTACCTGCAAGTGTGTGTCTGTAAGTGCGTGAGTGAGCAAGTGTGTGTGTGTGTCAGTGTGTGAGTGATGGCCGCGGCCCAGCGCTGGGATGCTGCCTCTCTATGGCCGGGAGCAACAAGGAGGTGTGTGTACAATCAAAGGAGTGATGACAGGTGCAATGGACATCACACGCTTATGATGTCCACAACCCAGTGAAGGTGACACCTGACCGAGCGCACGCCAACACACACACACACACACACTGGAGAAAGCAGTCGCAAATATTTTAGTGGCTGGTTGGAGAAAATAAGAATAGTTTTTTTTGATGGTTTTGTGGTTTTTCTTATTTTGTGTTGGCAAGATGTTAAATCTGTCGCAACAAGAAAGGTATGCAGGCGTGGTGATTGCTCAGTACAATATGGATGAATAAAAGCATATACAGTACCACAAAGACTGATGAAATGGAACTTTATTGTTATTGTACTTAAAAAGTACAACTAAATGTGTTTTCAATACAACTTGTCCAAGACAATACATACAGTAAACAGGGGTAGACTGAATATATATATATATATATATCTATATATATATATATATATATATATATATATATAGCGAGAGAGAGAGAGAGAGAGAGACAGAGAGAGAGAGAGAGATCTAGATGCATATATATGGGTTGTACTTGTAAATATATATATATATATATATATATATATATATATATGTACATATACATACATATAAACATGCATCTATATATATGTATATATGTATATATATGTATATATATATATATATGTATATATATATATATATATATGTATGTATGTATATATATATATATATATATATATAAATATATATATATATATATATATATATATATATATATATATATATATATACAGAGAGAGAGAGTGAGAGATCTAGGGGATGGCATGGCGCAGTGGGGAGAGTGGCCGTGTGCAACCCGAGCGTCCCTGGTTCAATTCCCACCTAGTACCAACCTCGTCACGTTCGTTGTGTCCTGAGCAAGACACTTCACCCTTGCTCCTGATGGGTGCTGGTTGGCGCCTTGCATGGCAGCTCCCTCCATCAGTGTGTGAATGTGTGTGTGAATGGGTAAATGTGGAAGTAGTGTCAAAGCGCTTTGAGTACCTTGAAGGTAGAAAAGCGCTATACAAGTACAACCCATTTACCATTTATACATATATATATGTACATATACATACATATATACATGCATCTATATATATATATATATATATGTATATAAATATATATGAGACACTAGTGATTTAGGGCTATATAAGTAAACATTGATTGATTGATTGATATATATATATATATATATATATATATATATATATATATATATATATATATATATATATATATATACGTGACCCCAAATGGATGGATATATGTATGTATGTGTGTGTGTGTATATACTGTATATATGTTTTTTTTGTTGTTGTTTTACTACACATAGTTTCACTTTTTCTTACTAAGCTACATGCAGACATAGCATTATCTACATTGTATTATTATCAAATATTTTAAAGTTGAGCTCGTTAAAAAGCTCCAAAACATATTGCCTTACAGAAAAACATGTTTTTATGATAGCCTTTATTTTCTATCGGAACGAAAAACCTAAATTAATAAAATAAATACATTTAACGTATTTAAATAATGTTTTTTTAAATGAATATACATGCATGTTTTGTCATCAATGTTTTATTATTATATTGGATATATATATCCATCCATTTTCTACCGCTTATTCCCTTTTGGGGTCGAGGGGGGCGCTGGCGCCTATCTCAGCTACAATCGGGCGGAAGGCGGGGTACACCCTGGACAAGTCGCCACCTCATCGCAGGATATATATATATATATATATATATATATATATATATATATATATATATATATATATACATATATATATATACATATAAATGATGTTGCTGCTACTGGAACCTTGATTTCCCCAAGTGCTTTATTACGTATAAAGTTCTAATATCCAAACAAGAGGTCAACCAACATCCACTGGACAGAAAAATGACAACATATATTCTAAGCTAACTTTGTGGAGCAGTGGAACATTTAAGAAAGAAGAATCCATTACAAGTTTATGACAATCCGTATAAAATAATAATAGAGGAGTGTTTTATTATTGTTTAGCCTTGATGGAGGTCGACCCTCCACTTAGTGTCATTCTATGTATATTTTATTGTTTCTTTTAATATGATAAGAAATCCCTGCTGGCCCAGTGTAGTAGTCCATCCTGTGTATCATCTGAGCCGCCCTGTGAGCCAAAAACAAGGTAAACATATAACAATAACATCCTGAGAATGGATCTCAGTGTCTTCCCCCTTCAGCAAAACAAGGCCCACAACACACTCGCCTCCTCCTCCTCCCTGATCCCCCCCGGGCAGTGCGGCGAGCGCCCGGGTGTGAAATGTAAAAGGAAGAACGCTGTCGTTCAAACTGTCCCGCCGCCCTCGCCTTTCTTCCAGCAACTCTTCCTTCACTTTGCCTCTTACTCCATTTCTCTGTCGCCATCCTTCTTCCCCCCCGCTCATTTTTCTCTCCCAGGTGGGCTGGGCTGTCGCAGGTGTGCAGGGGCCCTCAGCCAATGAAGGATGGCGGCCGTCGGAAACGCTGACTTTGATGAACCTGGCGAGATGTCCTTCTATCACTCTTTTCCGACTGGATTCACACACACACACACACACACACACACACACACACACACACACACACACACACACACACACACACACACACACACACACACACACACACACACATGCTAAAAAACCCTCTGGTCCAATTATTTGTCTTGTTGAAGGATGATGCTGCATTTGAGTAACTAACTGTATGGTCATCTGGTCTTTTATTTGTACATGTGACTGTCTCATAATATCTTATATGCAAAGTAGCCACCGATTGTGCAAGTTCTCCCCCTTAAAATGATGACAGAGGTCTGTAATTTTCATCATAGGTACACTTCAACTGTGAGAGACAGAATGTGGAAAAAAAATCCAGGAATTCACATTGTAGGAATTTTAAAGAATTTATTTGTAAATGATGGTGGAAAATAAGTATTTGGTCAACCATTCAAAGCTCTCACTGATGGAAGGAAGTTTTGGCTCAAAATCTCACGATACATGGCCCCATTCTTTCTTTCCTTAACACGGATCAATCGTCCTGTCCCCTTAGCAGAAAAACAGCCCCAAAGCATGATGTTTCCACCCCCATGCTTCACAGTAGGCGTGGTGTTCTTGGGATGCAACTCAGTATTCTCCTTCCTCCAAACACGACGAGTTGAGTTTATACCAAAAAGTTCTATTTTGGTTTCATCTGACCACATGACATTCTCCCAATCCTCTGCTGTATCATCCATGTATCCATATATATATATATATATATATATATATATATATATATATATATATATATACATATATATATATATATATATATATATATATACAGCTGCGATCAAAAGTGTACAATCATTTCCAATCATGTCTACAACTCTTATTTTTTCGTGATGTAGTGATTGGAGCACATACTTGTTGCTCACAAAAAACATTCATGAAGTTTGCTATTTTTATGAATTTATTATGGCTCTGCTGAAAATGTGAGCAATCAAAAGTATACATACAGTAATATTAATATTTGCTCACATGTCCCTTGGCAAGTTTCACTGCAATAAGACACTTGTGGTAGCCATCAGCAAGCTTCTGCTTACATTTTTGACCACAAAATTGCTGCAGCTCAGCTAAATGTGTTCTGACGTGGACTTGTTTCTTGAGCATTGTCCAGGACTTTGGGAAGGCCATTCTAAAACCTTCATTCTAGCCTGATTTATCCATTCCTTTACCACTTTTGAGGTGTGTTTTGGGGTCATTGTCCTGTTGGAACCTCCGGGCTGATGATTTTAGCTTGTCCTGAAGAATTTGGAGCTAATTTGGGGCGGTATAGCTCGGTTGGTAGAGCAGCCGTGCCAGCGACTTGAGGGTCGCAGGTTCGATTCCCGCTTCCGCCATCCTAGTCACTGCCGTTGTGTCCTTGGGCAAGACACTTTACCCACCTGCTCCCAGTGCCACCCACACTGGTTTAAATGTAACTTATATATTGGGTTTCACTATGTAAAGCGCTTTGAGTCACTAGAGAAAAGCGCTATATAAATATAATTCACTTCACTTCACTTCACTAATCCTCCCTTTGAATTGTCCCATTTAGAGCAGAAGTTCCATTGGCAGCAAAGCAGGCCCAGAGCATAATACTACCACCACCATGCTTGACGGTAGGAATTGTGTTCCTGGGATTATAGGCCTCACCTTTTCTCCTCCAAACATATTGCTGGGTATTGTGGCCAAACAGTTCCATTTTGGTTTCATCTGACCACAGAACTTTCCTCCTGAAGGTATTATCTTTGTCCATCTGATGTCAGATTGACTGATTAAAAACTTCAGTTTGTCCTCGGTGTGTTGCTGTAGTTTGCTATCAAATTAAATGAGCCCTACAAAGTGTTTATACTGTAAGTATTTATTACACACCAACTGTCTGAGTACATTTATCATAGTTGTTTTTTTGAATAACAAATGTGGATGTGTTTGAATATAAAATCGGTACAAAAGTAGCATCAATATGGCATAAACGAGGTAAATTAGCATTGATTTAGCGCATTTTAAAAGTGGAGGATTCCTTTTGAGCGTTTTTTTTTTTTTTGATCAGGCATGGAAAATGACAACATTAAAAAAAGGAAGTCCGACTGAGTCAACTACAAAGTTGCCCGATTTGCTTTGGCCTTGTGTGGAACTGGAAATGATGGCACATGTAACAAAATCATCAAAACATGCAGTTTGATGTTGCAGATATCTGATGGAATATGTTGGGTACCAAGTACGAAAGTTGGTACCTATTCCGATATTTTTCTTTTTTTCTTTAAAACTTAAGGCTTTAATGTTTTGTGGAGGGATGTTCTCCCGGTGTCCAACTGCATAAATTGCTTCTACGAGGTTATCTACATTGATATCATGTACAGTATACTGTACTGTCAACATAGAGGAAAACAAATCATGTGCAACTCCTTCACCATGGCTTTTACTATTTGACTAGTGTGTGTGTGTGTGTGTGTGTGTGTGTTACACCTGCTATGTGAGCAGCTATAAGAGTCTGAGGGCTAATCCCTTTCTGTTGGGGCCTAATCCTGTCCTAATCCCTTTAAAACTCTCAATGGGGCTCCTGGGACCCGGGTGCCTATAAATCTTGTCAAACACTAGAAAGACATTTAAATCGTTCTGGGCTTTTGTGTTTGAACATTGCGCTTTTCACTTTTTTAAATGAGATTAGGCATGTTGATGTTATTCTACCACACAGCACTTCAATCTGTTCTATCTGCCTGCTGTATATATAGTGCAACTGTTTTATTGGCCTGCTGCATGTATATATATATATATATATATATATATATATATATATATATATATATATATATATATATATATATATATATATATATATATATATGTATAAGCAAGACGACGGCGAAAAAGACTGCTTTAATCGAAAAATAAAAGAGTCAGACCTGCTCAAAAGCATCTCCTTCCTGGGTGGTCCATTGAACCCGCACGACGACGGCAAGAGTCTGTCACACCAGTGGTTTGTGTTCTCCAGAGCAAAAATGTCTTAAACGGACAACTAATAATCCAATGTATTGATCAGTTAATCAACAAAAACTAATAGGTCTACTAAATGATAACATAGTATCTGAGAAACAGGCCTTGCTCCACAGTTACACGTCGAATCCTTCACTTCATGTATTAAGAAAACGCAGATTGTACAGTGTGTGTGTGTGTGTGTGTTTGTGTGTGTGCGTGCATGCTGGCAGACAATTATTTGTGCACTCGCTGATTTTAATCTTCTTTCTCAAACACGCTGCTGCACCCCCTCCACCCCCCCCACAAACATACTTGGCAAACAAATAAATCCATTACTGAAATGAAAAACAACAGAGCCGCTATGAGGGAGCGTGGAGTGAGAGTGTGATTTTATTTAAGTGTTCTTGTAAACCATTTAAGATATTAATGTTGCAAGGCTACTTATCAATATTTCACAGCATAAAAGGTGTGGTGCACGAATGGCCAAGCAGCAGAGAGAGAGCAGCACTCTCCTGCACTTTTTGAGGAGGAGGATTCCCCTGCTTGGGAACTTCAGCGGGTCAACAGCAATTGGCTTCACACTGTATGAACACTGGTGGACCAGGACTACATGTTGAGTGCAGCATCAACATGATCTCACACTATTATGTTTGATCCACTAAGGACTGGACTCTGATTATTATGTTGGATCCACTATGGACTGGACTCTCACACTATTATGTTAGATCCACTAAGGACTGGACTCTGATTATTATGTTGGATCCACTATGGACTGGGATTTCACTATAATGTTGAATCCACTATGGATTGGACTCTCACACTATTATGTTAGATCCACTATGGATTGGACTCTCACTATTATGTTAGATCCACTATGGACTGGACTCTCACACTATTATGTTAGATCCACTATGGACTGGACTCACACTATTATGTTCGATCCACTATGGACTGGACTCTCACTATTATGTTTGATCCAGTAAGGACTGGACTCTCACACTATTATGTTAGATCCACTATGGACTAGGCTCTCACACTATTATGATAGATCCACTATGGACTGGGCTCTCACACTATTATGTTAGATCCACTATGGACTGGACTCTCACTATTATGTTAGATCCAGTAAGAACTGGACTCTCACATTATTATGTTAGATCCACTATGGACTGAACTCTCACACAATTATGTTGGATCCATTATGGACTGGACTCTCACACTATTAATTAGATCCACTACGGACTGGACTCTCACACTATTATGTTAGATCCACTATGGACTGGACTCTCACTATTATGTTAGAACTTTCACAGTATCATGTTAGACCCGCTCGACATCCATTGCTTTCCTCCTCTCCAAGGTTCTCATAGTCATCATTGTCACCGACGTCCCACTGGGTGTGAGTTTTCCTTGCCCTTATGTGGGCCTACCGAGGATGTCGTGGTGGTTTGTGCAGCCCTTTGAGACACTAGTGATTTAGGGTTATATAAGTAAACATTGATTGATTGATTGATCCAGTAAGGACTGGACTCTCACACTATTATGTTAGATCCACTATGGACTGAACTCTCACACAATTATGTTGGATCCATTATGGACTGAACTCTCACACTATTATGTTAGATCTACTATGGACTGGACTCTCACTATTATGTTAGATCCACTAAGGACTGGACTCTCACACTATTATGTTAGATTCACTATGGACCGGACTCTCATTATAATGGTGGATCCACTATGGACTGGACTCTCACACTATTATGTTAGATCCACTATGTACTGGACTCTCTCTATTATGTTAGATCCACTATGGACTGGACTCTCACTATTATGTTAGATCCACTACTGTATGGCCTGGTCTCCAACTCTATTAAGTTAGATCCATAATGGACTGGACTCGCACACTATTAGGTTAGATCCACTATGGACTGGACTCTCACTATTATGTTAGATCCACTATGGACTGGACTCCAACACTATTATGTTAGGTCCACTATGGACTGGATTATCACACTATTATGTTAGATCCACTATGGACTGGACTCTCACACTATTATGTTAGATTCACTATGGACCGGACTCTCACACTATTATGTTAGATCCACTATGGACTGGACTCTCACAATATTATGTTAGATCCACTATGGACTGTACTCTCACTATTATGTTAGATCCACTATGGACTGGACTCTCACACTATTATGTTAGATCCACTATGGACTGGACTCTCACAATATTATGTTAGATCCACTATGGACTGTACTCTCACTATTATGTTCGATCCACTATGGACTGGACTCTCACTATTATGTTAGATCCACTATGGACTGGACTCTCACACTATTATGTTAGATTCACTATGGACCAGACTCTCATTATAATGTTAGATCCACTATGGACTGGACTCATACACAGTTATGTTAGATCCACTATGGCCTGGACTCTCACTATTATGTTAGATCCACTATGGACTGGTCTCTCACACTATTATGTTAGATCCACTATGGAGTGGACTCTCACACTATTAACTAGATCCACTATGGACTGGACTCTCACACTATTATGTTAGATCCACTATGGACCGGACTCTCACACTATTATGTTAGATCCACTATGGACTGGACTCTCACAATATTATGTTAGATCCACTATGGACTGTACTCTCACTATTATGTTAGATCCACTATGGACTGGACTCTCACACTATTATGTTAGATCCACTATGGACTGGACTCTCACAATATTATGTTAGATCCACTATGGACTGTACTGTCACTATTATGTTCGATCCACTATGGACTGGACTCTCACAATATTATGTTAGATCCACTATGGACCAGACTCTCATTATAATGTTAGATCCACTATGGACTGGACTCATACACAGTTATGTTAGATCCACTATGGCCTGGACTCTCACTCTTATGTTCGATCCACTATGGACTGGACTCTCACACTATTATGTTAGATCCACTATGGACTGGACTCCAACACTATTATGTTAGGTCCACTATGGACTGGATTATCACACTATTATGTTAGATCCACTATGGACTGGACTCTCACACTATTATGTTAGATTCACTATGGACCGGACTCTCACACTATTATGTTAGATCCACTATGGACTGGACTCCAACACTATTATGTTAGGTCCACTATGGACTGGATTATCACACTATTATGTTAGATCCACTATGGACTGGACTCTCACACTATTATGTTAGATTCACTATGGACCGGACTCTCACACTATTATGTTAGATCCACTATGGACTGGACTCTCACAATATTATGTTAGATCCACTATGGACTGTACTCTCACTATTATGTTAGATCCACTATGGACTGGACTCTCACACTATTATGTTAGATCCACTATGGACTGGACTCTCACAATATTATGTTAGATCCACTATGGACTGTACTCTCACTATTATGTTCGATCCACTATGGACTGGACTCTAACTATTATGTTAGATCCACTATGGACTGGTCTCTCACACTATTATGTTAGATCCACTATGGAGTGGACTCTCACACTATTAACTAGATCCACTATGGACTGGACTCTCACACTATTATGTTAGATCCACTATGGACCGGACTCTCACACTATTATGTTAGATCCACTATGGACTGGACTCTCACAATATTATGTTAGATCCACTATGGACTGTACTCTCACTATTATGTTAGATCCACTATGGACTGGACTCTCACACTATTATGTTAGATCCACTATGGACTGGACTCTCACAATATTATGTTAGATCCACTATGGACTGTACTCTCACTATTATGTTCGATCCACTATGGACTGGACTCTCACAATATTATGTTAGATCCACTATGGACCAGACTCTCATTATAATGTTAGATCCACTATGGACTGGACTCATACACAGTTATGTTAGATCCACTATGGCCTGGACTCTCACTCTTATGTTCGATCCACTATGGACTGGACTCTCACACTATTATGTTCGATCCACTATGGACTGGACTCTCACACTATTATGTTAGATCCACTATGGACTGGGCTCTCACACTATTATGTTAGATCCACTATGGACTGGACTCTCACACAGTTATGTTAGATCCACTATGGAATGGACTCTCACACTATTAACTAGATCCACTATGGACTGGACTATCACACTATTATGTTAGATCCACTATGGACTGGACTCTCACACTATTATGTTAGATCCACTAAGGACTGGACTCTCACACTATTATGTTAGATCCACTATGGACTGGACTCTCACTATATTATGTTAGATCTACTATGGACTGTACTCTCACTATTATGTTAGATCCACTAAAGACTGGACTCTCACACTCTTATGTTAGATCCACTATGGACTGGACTCTCACACTATTATGTTAGATCCACTATGGACTGGGCTCTCACACTATTATGTTAGATCCACTATGGACTGGACTCTCACACTATTATGTTAGATCCACTATGGACTGGACTCTCACACTATTATGTTAGATCCACTATGGACTGGACTCTCACAATATTATGTTAGATCCACTATGGACTGTACTCTCACTATTATGTTAGATCCACTATGGACTGGACTCTCACACTATTATGTTAGATCCACTATGGACTGGACTCTCACAATATTATGTTAGATCCACTATGGACTGTACTCTCACTATTATGTTCGATCCACTATGGACTGGACTCTCACAATATTATGTTAGATCCACTATGGACCAGACTCTCATTATAATGTTAGATCCACTATGGACTGGACTCATACACAGTTATGTTAGATCCACTATGGCCTGGACTCTCACTCTTATGTTCGATCCACTATGGACTGGACTCTCACACTATTATGTTAGATCCACTATGGAATGGACTCTCACACTATTAACTAAATCCACTATGGACTGGGCTCTCACACTATTATGTTAGATCCACTATGGACTGGACTCTCACACAATTATGTTAGATCCACTATGGAATGGACTCTCACACTATTAACTAGATCCACTATGGACTGGACTATCACACTATTATGTTAGATCCACTATGGACTGGACTCTCACACTATTATGTTAGATCCACTAAGGACTGGACTCTCACACTATTATGTTAGATCCACTATGGACTGGACTCTCACTATATTATGTTAGATCCACTATGGACTGTACTCTCACTATTATGTTAGATCCACTAAAGACTGGACTCTCACACTCTTATGTTAGATCCACTATGGACTGGACTCTCACACTATTATGTTAGATCCACTATGGACTGGGCTCTCACACTATTATGTTAGATCCACTATGGACTGGACTCTCACACTATTATGTTAGATCCACTATGGACTGGACTCTCACACTATTATGTTAGATCCACTATGGACTGGACTCTCACACTATTAATTAGATCCACTATGGACTGGACTCTCACACTATTATGTTAGATCCACTATGGACTGGACTCTCACAATATTATGTTAGATCCACTATGGACTGGACTCTCACACTATTATGTTAGATCCACTATGGACTGGACTCTCACACTATTATGTTAGATCAACTAAGGACTGGACTCTCACACTATTAACTAGATCCACTATGGACTGGGCTCTCACACTATTATGTTAGATCAACTAAGGACTGGACTCTCACACTATTAATTAGATCCACTATGGACTGGACTCTCACACTATTATGTTAGATCCACTATGGACTGGACTCTCACAATATTATGTTAGATCCACTATGGACTGGACTCTCACACTATTATGTTAGATCCACTATGGACTGGACTCTCACACTATTATGTTAGATCCACTAAGGACTGGACTCTCACACTATTATGTTAGATCAACTATGGACTGGACTCTCACACTATTATTTAGATCCACTGTGGACTGGACTCTCACACTATTATGTTAGATCCACTATGGACTGGACTCTCACAATATTATGTTAGATCCACTATGGACTGGACTCTCACACTATTATGTTAGATCCACTATGGACTGGACTCTCACACTATTATGTTAGATCCACTATGGACTGGATTCTCACACTATTATGTTAGATCCACTAAGGACTGGACTCTCACACTATTATGTTAGATCCACTAAGGACTGGACTCTCACACTATTATGTTAGATCCACTATGGACTGGACTCTCACCTTATTATGTTAGATCCACTATGGACTGGACTCTCACACTATTATGTTAGATTCACTATGGACCGGACTCTCATTATAATGTTAGATCCACTATGGACTGGACTCATACACTATTATGTTAGATCCACTATGGACTGGACTCTCACTATTATGTTAGATCCACTATGGAATGGACTCTCACACTATTAACTAGATCCACTATGGACTGGACTCTCACACTATTATGTTAGATCCACTATGGACTGGACTCTCACACTATTATGTTAGATCCACTATGGACTGGATTCTCACACTATTATGTTAGATCCACTAAGGACTGGACTCTCACAATATTATGTTAGATTCACTATGGAATGGACTCTCACACAATTATGTTGGATCCATTATGGACTGGACTCTCACACTATTATGTTAGATCCACTATGGACTGGACTCTCACTATTATGTTAGATCCACTATGGACTGGACTCTCACACTATTATGTTAGATGCACTATGGACTGGACTCTCAAACTATTATGTTAGATTCACTATAGACTGGACTCTCACACTATTATGTTAGATCCACTATGGACTGGACTCTCACACTATTATGTTAGATCCACTATGGACTGGGCTCTCACACTATTATGTTCGATCCACTATGGACTGGACTCTCACACTATTATGTTAGATCCACTATGGACTGGACTCTCACACTATTATGTTAGATCCACTATGGACTGAACTCTCACAATATTATGTTAGATCCACTATGGACTATACTCTCACTATTATGTTAGATCCACTATGGACTGGACTCTCACACTATTATGTTAGTTCCACTATGGACTGGACTCTCACACTATTATGTTAGATCCACTATGGAATGGACTCTCACACTATTAATAAGATCCACTATGGACTGGGCTCTCACACTATTATGTTAGATCAACTAAGGACTGGACTCTCACACTATTAATTAGATCCACTATGGACTGGACTCTCACACTATTATGTTAGATCCACTATGGACTGGACTCTCACAATATTATGTTAGATCCACTATGGACTGGACTCTCACACTATTATGTTAGATCCACTATGGACTGGACTCTCACACTATTATGTTAGATCCACTAAGGACTGGACTCTCACACTATTATGTTAGATCAACTATGGACTGGACTCTCACACTATTATTTAGATCCACTATGGACTGGACTCTCACACTATTATGTTAGATCCACTATGGACTGGACTCTCACACTATTATGTTAGATCCACTAAGGACTGGACTCTCACACTATTATGTTAGATCAACTATGGACTGGACTCTCACACTATTATTTAGATCCACTGTGGACTGGACTCTCACACTATTATGTTAGATCCACTATGGACTGGACTCTCACAATATTATGTTAGATCCACTATGGACTGGACTCTCACACTATTATGTTAGATCCACTATGGACTGGACTCTCACACTATTATGTTAGATCCACTATGGACTGGATTCTCACACTATTATGTTAGATCCACTAAGGACTGGACTCTCACACTATTATGTTAGATCCACTAAGGACTGGACTCTCACACTATTATGTTAGATCCACTATGGACTGGACTCTCACCTTATTATGTTAGATCCACTATGGACTGGACTCTCACACTATTATGTTAGATTCACTATGGACCGGACTCTCATTATAATGTTAGATCCACTATGGACTGGACTCATACACTATTATGTTAGATCCACTATGGACTGGACTCTCACTATTATGTTAGATCCACTATGGACTGGACTCTCACACTATTATGTTAGATCCACTATGGAATGGACTCTCACACTATTAACTAGATCCACTATGGACTGGACTCTCACACTATTATGTTAGATCCACTATGGACTGGACTCTCACACTATTATGTTAGATCCACTATGGACTGGATTCTCACACTATTATGTTAGATCCACTAAGGACTGGACTCTCACAATATTATGTTAGATTCACTATGGAATGGACTCTCACACAATTATGTTGGATCCATTATGGACTGGACTCTCACACTATTATGTTAGATCCACTATGGACTGGACTCTCACTATTATGTTAGATCCACTATGGACTGGACTCTCACACTATTATGTTAGATGCACTATGGACTGGACTCTCAAACTATTATGTTAGATTCACTATAGACTGGACTCTCACACTATTATGTTAGATCCACTATGGACTGGACTCTCACACTATTATGTTAGATCCACTATGGACTGGGCTCTCACACTATTATGTTCGATCCACTATGGACTGGACTCTCACACTATTATGTTAGATCCACTATGGACTGGACTCTCACACTATTATGTTAGATCCACTATGGACTGAACTCTCACAATATTATGTTAGATCCACTATGGACTATACTCTCACTATTATGTTAGATCCACTATGGACTGGACTCTCACACTATTATGTTAGTTCCACTATGGACTGGACTCTCACACTATTATGTTAGATCCACTATGGAATGGACTCTCACACTATTAATAAGATCCACTATGGACTGGGCTCTCACACTATTATGTTAGATCAACTAAGGACTGGACTCTCACACTATTAATTAGATCCACTATGGACTGGACTCTCACACTATTATGTTAGATCCACTATGGACTGGACTCTCACAATATTATGTTAGATCCACTATGGACTGGACTCTCACACTATTATGTTAGATCCACTATGGACTGGACTCTCACACTATTATGTTAGATCCACTAAGGACTGGACTCTCACACTATTATGTTAGATCAACTATGGACTGGACTCTCACACTATTATTTAGATCCACTATGGACTGGACTCTCACACTATTATGTTAGATCCACTATGGACTGGACTCTCACAATATTATGTTAGATCCACTATGGACTGGACTCTCACACTATTATGTTAGATCCACTATGGACTGGACTCTCACACTATTATGTTAGATCCACTATGGACTGGATTCTCACACTATTATGTTAGATCCACTAAGGACTGGACTCTCACACTATTATGTTAGATCCACTAAGGACTGGACTCTCACACTATTATGTTAGATCCACTATGGACTGGACTCTCACCTTATTATGTTAGATCCACTATGGACTGGACTCTCACACTATTATGTTAGATTCACTATGGACCGGACTCTCATTATAATGTTAGATCCACTATGGACTGGACTCATACACTATTATGTTAGATCCACTATGGACTGGACTCTCACTATTATGTTAGATCCACTATGGACTGGACTCTCACACTATTATGTTAGATCCACTATGGAATGGACTCTCACACTATTAACTAGATCCACTATGGACTGGACTCTCACACTATTATGTTAGATCCACTATGGACTGGACTCTCACACTATTATGTTAGATCCACTATGGACTGGATTCTCACACTATTATGTTAGATCCACTAAGGACTGGACTCTCACAATATTATGTTAGATTCACTATGGAATGGACTCTCACACAATTATGTTGGATCCATTATGGACTGGACTCTCACACTATTATGTTAGATCCACTATGGACTGGACTCTCACTATTATGTTAGATCCACTATGGACTGGACTCTCACACTATTATGTTAGATGCACTATGGACTGGACTCTCACACTATTATGTTAGATTCACTATGGACTGGACTCTCACACTATTATGTTAGATCCACTATGGACTGGACTCTCACACTATTATGTTAGATCCACTATGGACTGGACTCTCACTATTATGTTAGATCCACTATGGACTGGACTCTCACACTATTATGTTAGATGCACTATGGACTGGACTCTCACACTATTATGTTAGATCCACTATGGACTGGATTCTCACACTATTATGTTAGATCCACTAAGGACTGGACTTTCACACTACTATGTTAGATCCACTATGGACTGGACTCTCACAATATTATGTTAGATCCACTATGGACTGGACTCTCACAGTAGTAGTTATAGGATCATACATTGGTCATATTGAAAGTCCTCATGTGTCCAGGGACGTATTTACTGACTTTATAAACATAATATACATTTAAAAAACAACAAAAGAAGATGTTGTGATTCCAAAAAATATCAATGTAATAATAGTCGTATCGACTAGAAACGCTCCTGTGCTTGGTATCATCACAGTGGATGTCAGGTGTGGATCCACCAACGCCGTTTGTCTACATTTTGACGCTGGTGAGCTACGGTGAGTAGTGAAGCATGTTTATCTATTCCTTGTCCTCCAGTGATAATGATACTTGTAAGAAACATACTTTATTTGTTGCCATGGAGCCGAGGATTAGTGATTTAGAATTGGGGGGCCTGGTACTTTTCAGAGGCGGTATAGTACCTAATATGATTCATTAGTATCGCAGTACTATACTACTAACCGGTATGCCGTAAAACCTTAAATACATACTTTTATTATTTTGTAGAGTGTAAAGGTTTAATGATGTACAATTACTCTGAAAACAATAGTAGGTATGAAAAACACAAACCTAATGAGAGATTCTTACTTTTGATGAGTTGTGTTAATTATTTTTTGGCAACACCGAGTGGTCACAATAATTTGTAAAGTTAAGCTCATGTGAGTTGATGCGGACACGTTTGTCACTGGATACTTTCTAATAGGCATCTTATCGCTGTTAATTGGTTCCGGACAAGAGTGCGATAAATGCATTTCTGTGAAGTAAGAATCATTCATTATAAATTAAACATTTTCACAGCTAGAGCAAAAAAACAAAAACCATTAAAGGCCTACTGAAACCCACTACTACCGACCACGCAGTCTGATAGTTTATATATCAATGATGAAATATTAACATTGCAACACATGCCAATACGGCCGGTTTAGTTTCTTAAATTGCAATTTTTAATTTCGCGCTGGAGTACCATGCTAAAATGTCGCGGTATGAGGACGTGTGCGTGTGACTTCACACATTGTAGAGGACATTTTGGTCCAGCACCGTTCACAGCTATAAATCGTCTCTTTTCATTGCATAATTCCACAGTATTCTGGACATCTGTGTTGCTGAATCTTTTGCAATGTGTTCAATTAATAATGGAGACGTCAAAGAAGAAAGATGTAGGTGGGAAGTGGTGTATTGCGGCCGCCTTTAGCAACACAAACACAGCCGGTGTTTCCTCGTTTACATTCCCGAAAGATGACGGTGAAGCTTTACTATGGAACAGAGCGGTCAAGCGAACATGGTTCCCTACCACATGTCAACCGGCAGGTTTCGGTGAGAAAAAAGTGGTAATAAGTCGGCTCTTACCGTAGACATGAGCGGAGAGCTTGTGTCGTTCCTCCTGCACCTGTCAAAGAGGCAGCTCTTGCCTCCTCGCACCGGCCGCCCCCGACTGTCGGATGCTTCCACCGTGGAGGAAGCATCGTCTGCCTTCGGTTCGTCGAGAATCGTGGCTTCCCTCTGAGACACTGGCGCTCACCACACCCGTGGCCAAACCCCTCGGACCTTCAGGTTGTACAGGTACAACCATATAATCTCACTAAAACACTAGTAACACAATAAGCAGATAAGGGATTTTCTAGAATTATCCTCGTAAATATGTCTAATAACATCTGAATCGCTCTGCTGTCTATTTTTTTTTTTTTTTTTTTTTTTCTGGTCCTTCACTCTCACTTTCCTCATCCACGAATGTTTCATTGTGCTCAAATTAATGGGGAAATCATTGGTTTCTCGGTCCGAATCGCTCTCGCTGCTGGTGGCCATGATTGTAATCAATGTTCAGATGTGAGGAGCTCCACAACCCGTGACGTCACACGCACAACTTCAGGTACAGGCAAAGGCTTTTTTATTAGCGAGCAAAAGTTGCAAACTTTATCATCCAGTTCAGTTCAGTTCAGTTCAGTTTATTTTCAGTCTAACAAAAACATATTCAAACATGGATCACGATTCAAAAATGAATAACATGACTGAAACAGGCAGAAGCAAAAAAGCTTATATGCCCAACATAATTTTTTTTACATTCAATTAAGTTACCTTTTCTAATAATTTTGTAATACAAAAATAAATATAGTCATTCAGCATTTACATTTAAGTTGCCCTTTAACAGATAATACAAAAATATGTACTTACACACATGCACTTTTTTGTA